>NC_079153.1:5459245-5763308 GCF_947563725.1 Argiope bruennichi | reverse complement strand
CCTATTTTGTTTACGATGCAGTTAATGGAAGAAATTTTTACAAGTTTCAGGAATATGTGTATTCTTAACTTTATTTGTTATCCTTTAATTTTAAGTTCTGGAGGATTTCAAACGATAATTGTGCTAAATTTAATAAATAATATTGATTATTAAAATTCACATGTAACAACTTTTGTCTGAAATTAAAATATCGTTGTCTGAAAAAAAAAACTGTCTTTAAACAAGAATTTTTGAACCTATGTTCAAATTAAGTCATAACTAGGAATTATTTGTAAGTATTGTCGTAAACATTTAAAAATAATCTGTGAATGTATATTTAGTTTTATATTTAAGAACACCATGAATAAATTGAACATAATTTCAAAATTACTTTGCAATTATATATATGCATACAGAGTATGCCAGAAATTTGTGCAAGCTTCAAAAAAACTCTTAATAAGAAAGTGATGCTCAAAAAAAATTACAGTTTGCAGGGATATGTTCGGAGAGTGTTTGGATTTGTTTCCCATCAAAAAATTATTCAAAAAATGACCGATAGATGACCTTTATACGTCAATGTCATATGGTTTAAGCAAATCAGGAAAACAGAGCAGAGTAATTTCACATTGCGTATTTTACTTTAAACCAAATAATTTTCAACATGACCGTCGGCACAAGCAAGTGAGGCGCGTAATTATGCTTATTGCAGCTGAGTGGCGGCATCGATGCTATCGATGACACGTTGAAAAGCATCTTCAGTTCCATCGAAGTAGCCTGAGGGTCTCGGTAAGCACGAGACTTTAGGTATCCCCTCAATCAAAAGACTGCTAGAGTAAAGTCTGGCGATCGTGAGAGTGTTTTCATCTTACAACCTCGACTTGTCACTCAGTTCTTAGGGAATGCGTCATACAGATCGAACAACGTAAAACTGGGTACCATCCTGCATGAAGGTGACGGTTTTTAATCCTTTCGTTACTAGAAAAATAAAAAATTTTGGCATATTTCTTGATGTTAGCACGAATTTATGGCAAACCCTCTATATAACTGCATATATATATATAAACTGAATTAAACACTTCAAAAGAGCGATTTAGGGAACTTATACATGAATATAGGAATTATAATGAGAAAAAATGATTAAATTAAATTCATTAACTTTGTTAAAATTTGATGAATGATATAAAAGTGGTTTTTAATTTACCATGGGAATACTTGCAAGAAACTCAGAGACCTCACATTTTTACATTTATAATTATTATAATTATATTTATGATTACTTCCTTACTTAATATCAGTAAATAGATGTCAAAACATTTTCAGAGTAATTTAATTCCTCTAGTACTTTTTCAAAAACACGCTTTCATACTAAACAAATTACCCTTTTCTCGATATATCAACAACAGGATATTGCAACTATGCTTTAGTAGCGCTTTCTGCTTCGAAGCTGAAGATGTAAAGAGCACTTAGCTCCAATAGCCTTTCAAATATTTGATGGATGATGCGAAATAAGTATAAAGACATAAAAATACCTTCTTTTTAAAAAAAAATCACTAGTTAATATTTTCTTTCTATGTTTTTTTAAGATGAAGGTATTTTCTACCATAAATATAATTTGTATCAAATCAAACATGAAATGTAGTATTTTCTTGAAATCTAAAAATTATTCTTTTTAGATTTTTGATTTACTGTTTGTTTCCATAGTATATATGTTTGCTGATTTAAGAGTGAAATTAGATTGTGCGTGAGATCGTGGTTATCAACGTCATTATAGCCGTCAATGCGTGTTTTCTTTTCGGAAATATACTCTTAAATGTATTTGGACTGATAGAATAGAATCTATACAATAATTTTTATTAATACTTAATCTATTCTAAACAGAAGTTGCTTTTCAAAATCTTTATAAATTTAATTAGCCATGGCAGACGAAATGCATGATACATTAACATTTTGACTATTCCGAATTTATTAGAATATATAAATATTAGAATGAAATAATTAGATAAATTTAATGATTAAGATCTGTCATATGCGCAGCCATGTCCTTGTTTTCTGCTGGACCAATAGTAACCCTGAAAGGAAGGATCACCGGGGAGAAGTATACATAAATTTTAGCTCAGCAGGTCCATCCTTTGATGCAAACTGTGCTCCCTTCCAGAGATGGAATTTTACAGAATGATAATGCACCTATCCATATAGCTAGACTTGTCCAATCATGGTTTGATGAACACGAGGATGAAGTTAAACATCTGCCTTGGCCCGCACAGTCACCCAACCTTGATATAAACCTCTATTGTCTGTTTAAGAGCATTCAATACAAAATCGATATCCTCTACCGGAATCTCTCCCAGAACTTTCACAATATCTCCAGGAAGAATGGTAAACACTATTCAACACTTCTATGAATCGATGCCTAGGCGAATCCACGCTATATTACATGTCAAAGGCGGTTTTTACACCATACATATAAAGGATTCTTTATCAATCTAAGGTTTCCATTATTTTGATGACCACCCGTATAATTTTCATTTGATTTCAATTTTTTTCTTTGTTTTTCATTTATTGTGTAAAAAATATAAGGTGCTAAAGAGTTGACAGTTTCAAAAACGGATTTCATGTAATAGAATTCTAAAATTTTGCTCCCTCAAATTGCCTCTGAATGCCTAAATTAATTCTTTTTTTTTATTAGTCTCTAAAAGCCAAAGCTATTGAGCTTCTGTCATCGATGATGCTGGAGTAACTATAAAATGGCAAGACTGTCAAAATGAAAGCAAATACTGAAATTTAAGGAAAACACTACGAAGAAAAGAAAGAAAAGAAACCAGCATTTCGGTTCCATTAATTTGACTTTGCAGCGATCAGTATTTCTGCATGCAAGATGAAAACAATGTCAAACATTTTAAAGAAGGTAAATATTTTTTTAAATCAATGACAAACGTCTCTAAGGTCATTAAACCAAGAATATGTAGGAATATGCCACTATTCAGGGCCTAGCTGGGCTCATTCGAAGCTACCTCAGAAGCTTTTATTAGACAATAATATTTAGCTAATTTATTCCTTGTATTCCAAATTCACAAAAACTGAATCCCAAATTCACTTTCTCTATTAACTAGATGTATTTTTGAAATATTAATAAAAGTGTCTTAAAATTAGTAAAAAAAAAAAAAAATGGCATACATTTTTTCCCCAACAATTTAGACATGGAGAGAAAGGTGCTATTATATTATAAAGATCTATTGATATAACATGTTTGAGTTATAATTAATTAATCCAAAATTGTTTTTAAAAATCGAAAAGAAAAATAGTAATGAATTAATGATATTAAATAGTTGTCTGTATGATCTGACAATGTTGGTAATAATACAGTATGTGTATAATAATAATAATAATATGTAGTTCGAGATAAAAAAAATATTGTATATTCAACATTAAAATTTTTATCTAATTTTTTTTTTTAATTAATAAACCCTGAAAAAAATCCAATTAAATTTCCTTCATATGCTTTAAATCCTCTCAAGATCAATAATATATGTAGCTACATCAAATCGTAATATTAATGGGATTTTAATTTTGTCTCTCAAGCATAAGGAAAATTACAACAGGACATTTGATATCCAATGCCATTAAGCAGGGGAAAAAACTACTCATTCCTGATATTGCGAATAGTGTTGGACTAACATACCAAATCACATCCTGGACCCATTAACAAGTTGTCATTGATAAAACGGCGCCTACAATGGATTCAATGGATTGCAGGAACTGTCTGGAACCATCATTTTAATCAGGCTGAATACTCGTTATGCATAAAAGGCAAGTAGCCATAATACGTTCATGGTGAATTTTACCTTATCTTTATTGAAACCCCGTGGAAATTTGTACTTCAAGATCTCTCCCTTTTGTCATTTATAATGAAATCCTTGGAATGTCATCTCGGCCCATGCCATTACTTTAGTAAATATGCTGTTCTTAAACATCGAGACGAAGAGAATGTGCTGGATTTTCACCCTAAAATTTGTCACCTGTCAGTTTATTCTAACTAGAATTTTACGTCATATATTGTATAGGAACCTAAAAATAGAAGAAACAAAGTGTACGAAAGCGATAATTCACAACCAATATCAAATGCCTTTCTTCGTAATGCTTGTCTTTCAATCACAGGTATTCACATCTCGCACAGCCATATATTTGTGTATTATTATGTAGTAATATTAAAACTTGAAATATTAGATAGTTATCCGAAATTAAGTTGTTTTAATCTTCAAAGGCAAATATTAATCGACTGAAAATACTTTTACACGGAAAAAAAAAAACTATATATCTTTGAAACAAAACACATATTTTTTTTTCAAATAAAAATTTGTCCAAAATAATATCCAAGGTTTTATTTTATTTCACTGCTAAATATCAATTTTACCGTCAATAATTTCCCGGTGATTTTTAGGACAATTATGTGATGCTACTTCATAATGTAGAAGAGTGCTTCTGTTTTCCAAGTTGAAGAGAAAATAAAATTTCAACAATAATATGCATGTAGTACGAAAATCACATTGAAATTGTGCTTGAAATGTAAATCCATAACAGAATTAAGTTCATAGAATTTAAGTAAATAATGTCTAAAGATTGATTGATGACATTGATTTTTATATTTGCATTTACATACGTATGAATGCTATTTGCTCAAATTTTAATCTTCGGAAGAATTTCTTACGAAAAACTTTATAAATTAAAATATAAGGCATATTTTACTTACAAATTTAGAGTAATAATTTCTCAATATGTTCTGCAGTTTATGTACAGGATAATAAGTTATCTATCCATTTAGAAATATTTTATAGTTGTTTTAGTGCTTCAGAAAATAAAAGAAATTGAAATTTTTTTTTTTGTTATTTATCACTTGAGCCCAAATATAAAGAATAGATAGAGATATAGCTTATATTTTGGTTCAGGAACTATATAATATATGTCTTAAGCTTCTTCTTGTTGCGTACAGCCGACCACCCCGCCACTGAACGTAGCAGTATCGTCAGGATATATATGTCTTAAGCTATCCGCTAAACGGTAAACAAATTATTTGATAAACTTCTAAACTAGATAGTTGTGCATTATTATTTTTATTAGCCAAAAAATATCTTTTTTTTACAATTTTTAAACATTTTTTGCACTTAACTGACATATTCTGGTTTTCACAAAAGTTTTTTTTTTTTTCAATTTTTTTATGCAAATATTTAAAAATAAAACTTAATAAAATTTCTCCTGAACGTAGTCACAAACCTTTAAAGAATAATAAATATGTAAATCAATACAGAAATCAAAAATAAATTTATGTGAAATGTAATCCAAACTATGAAATCCAATGCAATATTATTCAATAAAATTAAATGCAAATGTTAGAAAATAAAGAAAAATTAATATTTACCGTAGGATACAAAAAACTGCATGAAAATGTATTAAATACAATAAAATGAAAACTAAATAATATGGTTTAATTAATGAACGGAAAAGGACTTTTTATATAATTTCTTTTTATTTGCATCGGCGGATGTTCTTTGAAAGCTAGAATAATAATCTCTCATCTTATGCATGCCACATCTGCCTTGATATCTTTGTTAAATTACTTTAATATCCGGATGGAAATTCTCTTCTACGTATCTCTCAAAAATAATGTGAATTTTATCATATAACGAGTCTGCGAATATGAAGGTTATTTGAAGGTTGCATTCTTTACTTCTAATTCAAAATTCTTTACTTGTAGTTTGATCGTAGAATTAGGAAATGTTTTGCAAATGAATTGGAAGCAATTGCTATTTTTAATTAATGCCCTATCAAATGGGTTCATTAGTCCAAATTTCATATGTAGTAAGATAAATTATTCATTTCCTCCAAACAGTTGCTTCCCTGATAATAGTTTACTGCATCCACAATCAGCTTTTCTTTTTAAAACTACCTCGGTTTCTACAATCATCTGCATGTTTTTCTTGTCTTTCATTAGCAAATTAAATAAAAATACTTTGCTATCCCAATGAAACTTTCCACCATACTCAGATAAACTCAATTACGCCACTAAGACTCCTAACAGCAGAGCTTCTGAAAGACCAGTTTAATATTTGATTAACAATTAGAAGGGAAAGATAGCAGTTGACAAAGTGCAATAGCAGACAGTTCGAATATTTGATGAAACATTGAACTACCTGTAAATGTTGCCTTCCGGTTCATATTCTGTTTTTCTGAAGGAAAGAAGATTATATTACTGGAATGTATAAAACCCCTCTATATTGATTAAAGTAGAGAATGGTTCACTGGATCTATTGGCCGTTATTTTCATGATATTTTTCTTCTTTAAATTAAATATTAAAATTAAGAAAATTGCTTGGTAGACAAAAGTATTTTAATAAATCCTTTAATTCTTCTTCAAAGAAATATTGTGTTTTAATTAGCTTACTTTGTATCTGCTTGCACCATAGAGTTCCATATATTTTCATATAATACATAAATAATATTTAAAGGAATGAATTTAAAACTAATAAATAAATATCATCACTATATGAAAAGAAATCTGTCTTGTTTATTCAAAATCGGGGTATTCACTTTTATTGTGATGAGTAGTCGCCATAGTCGGCTAGCTATTTCGCTAGCCGACTATGGCATTTTATTGGTAGCATTTGATTTCAAATAAATTTTTCAGATATAATTTCTTTTCTTTGATTACGCTAAATTATCTAATATTAAAACCGTTTCAGTTATTTTAATTTTATTGTGTTTATTGTATTCACGAAATTTTTTGATGGATAACCTATAACAGGAAAGCTCTAAGAAATCGTAAATCACTTTTCTATTTATCAATTAAACTATACCGATATTAAATAGAATATTTTCTCCTTAGATTGAAAAAAAATAGAAAAAAATATGCGATTGAATCTTTGATGAAACAATTAAAATTGTTTGAATTTCAGCATAACAATGTGATATAGTTATGGGATTTTTATTGATTTATGGGAAAGTAAAAATAATTTCAAAAAAATTGCCAAATTTTAGAAAAAACTCGCTCAGTTAAAAAAAAATTTAAATTGGCATCATTAGAAAGAGATTCTGTTAAAATTTAGAAAATAATACAATTCTTTTTTTTTGGCATTTTCGGAAATTATCGCGGAGAATACGTGATAATATTCATAATTTTTAATTACTAAAAATTCTAACTAAGCTTTCAAAAAGTTGCTCCGAGATGCACATTTTCAAACTTCAAGGTATATATATATGAGCTAAATTTGGTTCCTATAATAAGTCAAATGTTCTGACTTGTAGAGAGCCAACAAAAACACATTCATTTACATTATTAGCAGAGATTAAATCCTATTACACTCAAAGCCAAAAATAACAGTCGTCGCCATGAGTAAAATGTTTACTAAACATCAAAATCTTCCAAACTACAATTTTTGCCTTTACGCACTATCTTAAAGGCTCTAGGCAGTGATTACAAACTTCGTGTAGAGCCCAAATATGGAGTCTTAGTTATCGTTGATATTTAATTTAGACAAGCTCTTTGCAGTTTTAAATATCTGTATAAATAAAACAAAAGTTCAAAATGCCAAAAAATATTATAAAAATTAATGATGTTGAGATTATGCATTATTTCAAAAACTAGAGACAATTCGATAAACGTTTGTCAATTTTGGAATCAACAGCCTTAAATATCACAGAATATACCTAAACCGTTAAAAAATGGTTTTTGGCAATTGAATTTATTTAATAACAAATAACTTAACTCATGCAATTTAATTTTTACACTCATAATATCCAGAAAGATTAAGGCACAAAATGATTAATTTCCAAAAAGGATAAAAAAAAAATATTTTTAAAATTTATAAATTATAGTTTGCTAAACAAATTAAGATATTACCATGGTATTATAATAATAGACACTAAGAAAATGCAATAGTAAAAATGTTTGATGTATCTACTTTATTTGTATTTTTTAGCTATGATTCTTCTATGCATAGTTTGATACTATTGTTTGTATATGTGGAATACTTTACTTGAGACGTCTTTACTGATAAAACTAAATTCTTGTTAATCTTAATATTTATTTAATAAGAAACTTTTGTTAAATGAGAAATCAATGATCCTACACATCTCTCCTTCCCATAAAGTAAGATAAGCCCTCTAATTCTTATGATGTTGATCTATATAATAATAGAAAATTCGAAACCTTTTCAGATTTTCTCTCTTTTTTTTTCAATAATAAAAATACTTCAATAAAAGTTCTTACTTCGCAATTCGTCCAAAAGCTATTATTAACTAAAGTTAGAAATCTATCATAAAACATTCTTTCCATATATCGTTCTTTGTTATTTTTTTTATCGTTAAATGAAAACTGCCTTCTTAGTAGTTAACAACTACAGTCTTTGAACAATTTTTAAGCAATATCTGTTTGCCTGAAAGTAACTATTTGCCTTCAAGTCTATGTATTAAATTTAATGTCGGATTAGAAATTGTTTCAGAGAGTAGTTATTGGAAATAAACTTCTTGATTTCTTTTTTATTTGATAAAGTTAGTTAATCGAGAAAGAATTTTTTTATGTACTAAAATAGTTACTAAAAGTAACTATGATAAAATTTAGTTCTTTAATAAATACGAGAAAGAAGGATATATTTTCTTGAATAAAATTCGACAATGCTTTTAAATATTAGAAATAAAATTTATTTTTAAATTATTAATGAATTTTTTTTTTTTAAATTGAGTAATTTATTTATTTGTAAAGTTTTAATAATTGATTAGTTAGGTATTAGATTTATTTTATTTATATGAAATCACCTGGAAATATTGTAATATTATGTGTAATATTGCTATATAAATGTTTTACGAAACAGTACTCTAAAGGATTATAAATCAAATAGCATGCTCATGCATGAAAATGTATCATTTGCCGTCAAACCCTCGTTATGTATAACTGTTTGATTTCGATACAGCAGAAACAATCAAGGAAAATTAACTTCTTTAATGTCCCATAATTCATATTTTACAACAAATATTGATTCACTTTTAAATGAAATTGATTTAAAAGAATCTATTAAGTCATAGAGCAATTTATTGACTCGAACTTAATTATTTTTGTATTTTTACCCAAAAAAAAGAAGGAAGTAAGAAATTTTACGCATGTAAATTACCCACAATACTCTACTAATATTAAAATGTTACTTATCTTATTAAAATTGATAAATTATATATGCTTCTTATAAAATAAATAATATATGCTGTGCTATTTTACTTTTTATGAGTGCATATAGCCGCTGCTCAACAAGGATGGACTTTGTGCATTTCACTTTCCTACTTTTTTTAAAGTCAAACAATAATTAGTGATGGTGGTACAGACCGCCAAGTTCTATATTCTTTAAAATATGTACTGTACTCTCTTCTCCGCATAAAATCGTGCATATTGAGCAAGTCTTTCAATGCTACTAATGCTCAGATCTTTTTTCTGAGTCCCATACATGAGAATTATGTGCTTCTCAGTATCGTAAAGTAAATCAATACATGCATATTAATTACATATTACACGCGAGCAGTAGCTTCAAAATAGCGATTTTGGGCTTAAGTATAGTTTTTCACTGAATTTAAAGTGTGATTTTTTTTGTCGATTCACTCTGGTATGCGTTTTATACACAAATACCAGCAAAACAAATGTGGCATTTCGGGGCCATTTTTTTTACCAATTGAAACCAAATTTGGTACAGAACTGCAAATGTAGTCAAAAGATCACATACCAAATTTACTTTTTTTAAAGTCTTTGCTATTTTGTGTTATTGCATTTGCATACACGTGGAAGTACAGATCAATAGATGGTAACCTCTTGATAGAATGAGCATCCAATCTGATATGGATATGCATTTTGTATATAAAAAACTGTGTACCAAATTTTATCTGTTTAACTTTTTACGCTTTTAGATATCGAATTCTCTTCCCATTAGAGAGAAATCCATCCTTTGAATGGATTTCACTCATAATCTTGTAGATATTAACCAATTTTGAATAAAGGCTATATATCAAATTTCATATTTCTAGTGCAAATCAGTTTTGAGTAACCATGCTCACTAGACAGACAACAACCATAATGACAAAAACGTGTTTTGGGGCCAGTTTTAAAACATAGACATTCGTCAAAAATTCGATTCAAAAATTTTGATATTACAATATATATTTTTTTACATATATTAAATGAGAGAAAGTGAGAAACAGTAATCTCTTTGACTTTAGGCAAAAGCCGAAGTATTCTGCCTTTGTATACAAAAGTTTAAATTTAAAATTTCCGAAAAGTTTACAGAAAATCGTTTGGTTTTACACATGCATTTTTCAAAAGCAGGACATACATTAAACAAGGTAATGGAGATAATAAAAATATGAGATAGCACTTATGTATCTTAAAATAATAAATTAGGCATATTAAAATACCATAATAAAATGCAATAGCAATCTGTATTATTCAATGAAATTATTTTATCTACATTTATCGACTTTTTACTAACGAGAATTTGAATTCTTCAGTTCAGCTAATTCAATCTGAAACCTGGCGACTTACGGATACATTGTAGGACGCACTTTGTAGGAACATGAGGCAAATTTATATTGAAAAATGTTTTTTCATTGCTCTGAAAACGATACTGGCAATCGAAATTGCATTAAAATCTATGAAAACATAAAAAAAAATGCATAGACATTTAAAGGAGACTTTCATGAAATAAGAATGCCCGCTTCTCTCACAATTTTTTTTTCTCAGGTAAAGGTAAGATAATTTGGGCTGAAACTGATCAAAACCATCCCTAAGCTTGTTTGCTAGAACTTTAGAATGTTCAGTACTCAAACCCCTAAAACATGAGGAACCTAATGAACACAAGTTTTCAGTAATTGGCAAATTGACTCATTCCTCACACATGAAGTATAGAATATTACAATCGTCAAACGAATTCAAACTCGGGAGTTTGATGAATCTTCACGTTCCATTATTTATCAGTTTGAAAAACTCCGTTAAGAGAAATTTTGTTTGTTCAGCTTCGAATATAAATTAATTTGAGTATCTTAAAAACAGATAGACATAGATGCATACAATTCGAAACAGAGATTTAACATTTATAGTGACGCTATTTACCAAATTTTGAGCCAAATCCAGCAAAGCGTTGATGGATGTGAAATTTTCAGAACCATCCAAACGCGATAACTCATAAATGCAATGACTTAAATTTATTAAATTTGGTATTTGATTTTTATAATTTCAAGTGCAGTTTTGTATCAGATATTTCTTTCAATTGGTTGAAAAAAAACAATCTAAAATGCAAATTCCATTCATTAACCGCTTAATATTCGATTCATTAACATGCATTCATCACCAAAATTTCGCCGAAGATCACAAGACAGATTCAGGGAGAAATGTTAATATTTCCTAACTGTTATAGGTTATTGCCCTGCAAAGCGTTCTTTGGCGAAACACCTTTATCATATGTATAGTATGCTAGAAACTTCTGGGTCGGCCACTCCCCTGGTTTATAAATTTAATAAAGAAAATCAGAAACCTGTTTGCAAGTTTATTACTCAGTCGTATTCTCTTATCTCATTCCCAGAATATAATTTTCGTTCTCTTTTTTTAAATTTCCAATTCAGTACAGATATTAAAATTAGAATATTGCGTTAGTAGTTTTCATTTGCTCATATAGAGCGAAATACATCACAAATAATTTAACGAGTTTATATACTTTATAATATCTATCTTTAACAAATATATTTCATTCATGAAATAAAATGTCATTCAATACATGTTCTTTACATATTATATTCATTAAATTTATTTTGTAATCATTGTAAAACATTCATAATGATTGTCATTTATTTCACAATGATTAAATTAATTCGTTGGCATACTCCTAACAGAATCGGTAATATATTCAGAATAAAGTCAATGGCTGTTCACTTGCATCTATAACTATCGAATAATATAATTCCGACAACATCCTATTCAGCTCAAGTTGGTTTTATTCCACCGGTTCGTGGGCATCCATGCATTGCATATCCTGGTAGTTTTCCGAATCAGCACAGTTCCGATCCGTCCATTGTGTTCAAAGCGGACGTACGCAGTAAACTTTATCTTCGCAGCAAGAATCAATAAACTGCCCCAGAGATACGCACAGTTATTCAAAAGGATTGAAACAATCATTCTACGTTTGCACAGTTCGGGCAGGGAAAATTGAAAGCAGTGCAAAAATAGCGTTTTTTGGGACAAATGTGAAACTTTTGCTGCTGGTGTATTGATGGTATATATTACATAATTTATTTTGTGAGAATTTTTTTAAGGGGAAAGTTTTTTAATATTTTTCAATACTTTTTAATTAAAAAAACAAATTGAATGAGTAAAAAGAGAAAATAATGAAAAAACTATTCATTTCTCTTTTTATGTTCTTCATTTGCCATTTCTTCTCTCCAATTTAATTTCAAATAAAGTAACTGGAAGAACATAAATTCAAGAATACTAACAATATCAAAATAAAATATGGATTATTATACATATTTTATTGTATCTTCTAGAAGTTTCTTCGGAAAAAATATTAATATAATTCATCTAATTTGTACATGCAATTAAAAATTATATTTTACGTTGCAGATGAATCAAACATCTAAGAATAACTGCAAAGATATGGAATCTATTTTATTTATTCACATATAAATAGAAAAATTGAAAACAATATGAATCCGATTTTTAAAAAAACACTTCCTTTTCTCAATTAAAATTACTGTATCGATATTTATTTTTTCATGTAAGAAAGTGATACAGAAAACATTTTTTCAAAAAATTTCAAAATAATTTTATTTGGTGTTTTACTAAATTCCAGGTACATTTTTCTTACTCAGGGGAAAGTTGTATATTTTTTTTAATTATAGGTGAGTCTTTTTGTCCACTGCTCTTTCTGCCAGTATACGCGTGTGGTGAAACGATAATAATGAAAAAAAAACCATTTATACGTCTTTCGATCAGCAAAATTACAGATGTTTATGTTATTTTAGGATAAATACTCCAAAAACGTCACATTTTTTACGCTTAAGCTAAATGGTTTTCATTACACTATGAAACTGCATAGGTATCACAGTTATGAATAATTAAACATGTAGTAATCGCTGACATAATACGAAAATATTTTACATATTTTAAATTTCTGAGTTTGTTTATTAAGGCGTGGATTCTACGTCTTGTGAAATATTTTAAACATAATAACGTGTGTGCTCATGATTGTGACTTTATTTTAAATATCCGAGAAGATGCTTAAACTTGTATCGTTGCACTATATCCAATGTTAATACTCATCATAATTACGAATTCAGAAAATAAAAGTGGTCAAATCTCACTGAAGATAGTAATTTTAGATATATCTATGAGATTTTTTTTATTGACGCTAATCAAGACTATTTAGGTGCATGTTACATCTTGACAGATTTGTTTCATCTTCTTTCGCCATTTCTACTTTTACGAAAATATTCTGCAGCTAATTTCAGTGCAACAAAATACACAATTATTCACTGAACACTATTACTGACTGGTTAAAAGTCATATTTTCCCCTATTTTGATAAGCTTTTCGTCTGAAATGATTCAGTTTTATCCGATTTTAAACTAAATTTGTTACTAGCGTTACTAAAACTAGCGCGAAATTAAATGCAAGCAGACTGCTTACTCTTATCATCTATAAATTTGAACAATCATTACAACTGTCCTAATTTATGAAATAAATTATAATATCAAATTATAAATAGGACTATTATATGCTGCGATATAAAGGAAAATTAATGATTTGATTCAATAATTTATTCTTTTCATCAAAACTGCGTATTGCCTGAATTGAATTGTTATTTTACTTGAATTCTAAATAAAGTGATTCAGTATTTTAGCAATAGTACTATGATTCAAATTTATTAAACCAAAAAGACTCTTTGAGGTATTTACTTTCGATAACAAAGTCTAAAAACTCGTTTCGTTTTTACTCGGAAATTATAAGCTCGCAAAAACGGAAATAGCAGCATTAAACGGAAAACATTTTCAACTAAGAATATTGGCTTTGTAAATGTGTTCTGTAGTAATACCTCAAGTACAATTTATTTGGTTACTCCAAAAGTTATGAAATTTACTTGGATGTCTGCTGAAATACAGGAAAGAAAATTTTTATAATATGGTACTCAAAAACGTGTAAAAAATTATTAATTGAAGAGTTTTTTTTTCCTGTAAATTATTCAATTACTCCCCCTTCAGATATCAGTTCTCCTTAAAGTGCTTGACTTTAAAATTTTTGACTTAAACTTTAATGAAAAATCATTAAAAAATTATATCTCATTGTTGCAGTTTCAGAAAGTAAATTGTTTATAATCAGCGTTCTCTTATACTATATATATATATAAAAGAAAAAAGGAAATTTTATGAAAAAAATTTATTATTCACCAGTAAAGAACACATAAAATCTGAATTAAAAGCCCTGTTAATTTAAGTTACAGAATCATTTTTAACATTCAGTACAAAAGTGAGGAATAAAATATAAATATAATTTACAACTTTTTAACTGCACATATAAGGAGTTAAAAATTAAACGGATGGCCAGACACTCGAAGCTCCGATCCTATTGAACAGATCCAAAGGAAATGCATTTATTATATTTGTTGATTAAACCAAGATGCCGAATTTTATGTTGGGAATAACCAACAAGTGATGTTATAACGAAATAAAAAATAAAGACAGCAGTTTGAAAATAAAAGAATAATAGAATCTCATGTTTTCTCTGTATGAATACTTTGTCAGTTAAACATATGCTGAAAGCCCACAACTGCTTATCAACATCCACAGGTAATATTTCAGTAGAATGAATCTACATTGGCTTAAGACCACTTTATTAAGTACAGACCTTTGACAAACGCGATACTTGAGAGAACCCCACAATCGAAGTCACAAAGGTTTCAATCTACTGACAGTGATGGCCATACAAAGGAGAAAGTGCACAAGATGACACATGCATCATGAAAATGAGCTTGAATCATATCATTTACAGATCATTGTCGTATGAACAGAACTACTAATACTGTGATGGCGAAACAGCCTTTTTACTTAAGTTCGGGACAACATGATTCTCCAGGAATCTACTATAGCAGTCATTGGTTATTGTGCAGCAATACTCTAATCTAATTTAAACTCGAGATATCAATAAAAGTACCAAAGTGATCTGACTAACCACTGACCTCCTTAAAGCAATGGTGAATATGCTTGAAAACATTTGGAAAGAAATAGAACAAATACTTTTTATATTCTTGCATAATTCTCTATCCTACAAATGAGAATATTTTCATTATTTAATGAAGATATTTTGCAAATATTTGCAAATCCTAAACCTAATACTTGCAATGAATTGCTATTTGCTCGCATCATTTAAACATGACAATTCAATGCATCACTATAACAATATTCAGTTATCAAACCAGAACGAAGATATCGAGAATTCCAGGAAATAAAATAAAAACTAATTTCCAACCTACGAATGGTGAGAGATGCATATTTGGAGAGTTATAATGCCTGGTATAGCCTCAGGAATTTCCCCATAAAATCTCATTATTTATCTCTTATCTACTTTGAAAACATTTTGACTTTATTAATTCCTTACGGGTAAATAACTCATTGAATTCATTTTTACTTAAAAATATTTAATAAGGAAATGTTTACTATGTTACTTTTAATATTTTAATTGAAAAGAGTCATTAAATAGATGTTTTAGATTAAAGGGAATTAGATTGCATGGGAATATCGAATAACATCCTAGCTTTGAATGGATTTCAAAATATCCTAAGGCGTTTTATTAATGCATTAATATGAGTCTCTATTCGTAGATTAAAATATCAAAAAAGGCAGTCGAAAGTTATAAATATATTTTTTTTCTCCCTCTCAATTTCCATTATTAATAAGGATATTATGAAAAATGCCATTTTAAGATGATTATATAATAAATTTCAAAATGATAAAAAAACTGTTCAATATCAGCTTTAATTTATCAGAAATAAATATTAACTTTAGATTGTATCTTTCAAAAAACTCTGTGAAAGGTAACACCTATGCTTTAAATGTTTATTTATCAAAGATTGAAATTTCGGAATTAGTGATAAAAAAGAAATCGGCGAATAATTTTTCTTAGAGAAAAAGTCGAAAACATTTGAATGTTGAAGCGATAACTTCAAAATTCATGCAACTATCTATTCAACGGACAAGTTAAATTCTATATTTAATAAAATATTTTTTTCTAAAGTTGTAAAATTAGAAGAAGAAATAAATAGCATTTAAGATAGTAAAAAATATTTCTACGTTTGTCTAACTTGAAATATGAAGAATACTTCAAATGGATAGAATATTCAGAATATTTGAAATTTTTCATTGAATTTTGAGTTATTATAAAATAGAATTCATTAAATAATTCGTTTTCTTCCCAAAACTTAATCAAAGTGGATATGAGTATTAATGTGGAATCTCTTATTTTACATTGATTTGAGATGTATAATATTTGCGTAGATTCTTTTATAACTACCATATATCAAAAGGTAAATTTGAAGAATATATTGTAAATCGAATAACTGAATTAGTAGTCTTCAGAATTGGACTACTATTTGCACTGATTTTGCATCTTAACAAGTTTTATTTACTACTTTTAAATTGACTGATTTTGATTTTTCAATACTTCGTTAGCTGGTGTTTATAGTATAGCAACTTCTCTTCATGTTATGTCTTCTCTTCTTATTCAATATTTAACATTTGCAATATAATTTTTTACATATGTTTGGCTCAGTATGGTCAAATCTGTCTCTTCTGCCATAAACTTCAAACTAAAACTCAAACCTTTTTTATGTTATTAATACGATGTTATTTTAAACAAATTTGTTTCCATAATAGTTCCATTTTCTACCTTTATGATTTAAAAATCATGAGACGTTTCTCATTCTTATTAGGGCATGCAATAAGCATTTAACTGTTGCATTATTTTTATATACAAAATATATAATGAGCGTATACTAAATGTTCTAATGTTTCCTTTGTATTGAAGGGAAAATGCTATTTAATTTCAATATTGAATAGATAAAATAATAATAAAACATGAGCATAATGTATTTATCAGAAGTAAAAAAATGTAAAAGCAATGTTAATAATTAAATAAATAAATAAATAAAGTTCCATTTTATAATGTGGGTGTCTTATGAGAAATTTTTTTTTAAAAATCCTCTACAAGCTGCCTTTATAATTATAATGATGAAATAGTAAAAATACTCTTTGATTTATGAACTTGAAAGCAAAAAGTTTATATTTCGTCATAAATGCAGCATTCAAAACAAAAAAAAAGTGGGAGGCTAAAAACAAAATTAAAAAAATAACCCATAAACCTACCCTTCAGTTTCAAAATATAAATATAGTTAAAATCAAATTCCTCTTTTCCTTTCTTAAAATTTTCATATTTTATATTTATATGCATTTACTGTCTCCAGAATTGTGATAAAAAGATTCTATTTTAACATGCTCTTATAAAAGCAGTTTCCAAATATATATATTTTTAAATTCAGATTTAATTTCGGATGCATGTATTCAGGAATAGTGCTTTTCACGTATTTTATCTGCTATCTCAATTCCCCGCTTTAATACATAGATTAATAATATAATATGAAATTTTCTTTCGAAATCTTAGTTTTACATGTTTATTTAAATATGCTATAATGCATTTCAGATAAAAAGCAAAATAAAAATGACCTAGAATTTGCTTTGAACAAATACTTGTAAGTGAAATAATGATTTCTAGCTATGGAAAATTGGCAAGTATAAATTTCATACTTTTTAATCCCAAGTCAGTACCTTTATGTCAAATATAATTCATAAAAAGAATGTAGATATGATTGGATAATAATAATTTAAGAATTTCCCAAAGAACATCCAAATGTGACGCATAATTGTTTTAAAATATGTGCCTGATATTTGTTTTTAATTTTTATTTCGACTTATCTTTATTTTATTTTTTTAATAATGCACTGAACGCTTAAAATGCAAATAACATTTAATTTTAATCTTCATTTTTTTGTGTTATATATTTAAAAAAAACATAATTGATTATATGCAATGGATTACATTTAATATTCTACTATTTTGCTTTAGCATTTAATTAAATTAATTGAGATTATATATTTTACAAGACTTTACAGCATTTTATTATAAACATTGATCATCCTTTGATTCGGAAACACTCCTTACTTTTGAGCATGCGGCAAGAAACTTTTACTCGTTAAGAAAAGGTGTGGGAAGAATGATGATGTTTACATTTAATAATAGAGTGGACTCTCATTACTTTAGGCGTTAAAAGGCATGGTAACTGTTGATTTTTCTGTGTACAATTTCTTAACGAAATAATATTGTCGAAAATTACAGAGTTAATACTGAATAATATAGTTGCAAAGTAGTGAACTAATTATACTGAAATAATATAGCCGAAGAAGTCTGAAGATACTGAAACGAAGAAAATGTCTTAATGGATAATCCCTGACAATTATACGTAATACTTTGTCTGACTTAAAGCATTAAATTTGAAATTACATAAAACCAGATTCATTTTAAGGAAGATTACCTCGAAATCTATGCACCAGTTATAATACAGTTATATTTGAATACATTAGATTATTGTAAAAGGCATTTAAAAAAACATCATTTAGCTCTTAAAAAGCTTCAAATCTTACGGTTCTAAGAGATGTGTTAAGTTTAGATTAGAGAGCGCCCTAAATTCTAAGCTAAATTTATAATTTTTAATATTCCGTTGTTAAAGTACTATATTCTGAATTCAGTATTCTAACATACAATTGTTAAAACGAAACAGTAATTTTATAGTAAGAATAACTAGATAGTGCTTTTTCTTAATTTAACACAACGCGAACTGCTGTTTTCCGATGTTGTGATAAATATTCGATGTACATTCCAATTAGTTTCTTAGGCCCATTTAGCCATCTGACAGCTGATAAAACTGAACCCGACGATTCACTGCGAGGAAATGACACAAACCATCATTTTAGTCTGGCTGAATATTCCGAGTGCATAAAGGGCGGGCGGCGATAATGCGTTTATGATGGCCTCTTCCTTATCGTTATGGGAGCCCGGTGAAAACTTGATGTGCAAGTTGTGGAAACTTGCATATCAAGGGCATTCCTCTCTTATCATTCATGAAGGAATCTCTGGAATGCCATCTTGGTCCCATGCCATTGCTTTGGCAAATATGCCCACATCAAACA
Organism: Argiope bruennichi; assembly: GCF_947563725.1. Lineage (NCBI taxonomy): Eukaryota > Metazoa > Arthropoda > Arachnida > Araneae > Araneidae > Argiope > Argiope bruennichi. The sequence goes on along the minus strand of NC_079153.1, from coordinate 5,744,023 downwards.
TTGAGACGCAAATAACGAGGTGTTTGTTGGAGTTCACATTATGATGCACTTCATAACTTGTCAGTTTATTGTAACCAGAATTTGGAGTGATATTTTATTTCCACGGGGATTATGAATGAATATGAAATGTAGAAACGTTTCAAAGTATGCACAGTAACTTTCAGTATGTTCAAGTATATTTTTCATTGATACATAGCTGCGTAATTTTTTAACTAAAATAATAACTTTGCAATCGCAAGACTAGAGAGAAAAAATTATTACGCGTAGGTCATTTTATTACAATTTATATCTCATATAAGCGCCTGAAATGCGCCAAAAATATACCTAATCTCATTAAACAGAATTCTATAGTAGATATTGCAAGTAAAAGTTATTATTACTATATAATTAATAGCGAGGATTTTATTGAGACAATTATATATATTTACAAGCTTTTGAATGCATATATCATATACATGTCATGTACATACCATAACATATTTTATGATATATCATTAAATGTATATAGCTTACTACTTCATCCGTATTATAGCCCCTTTTAATTAAAAGAAATGTTTAATAATTTATAATGAAAGATTATAAAACGAAGTAATTGTCATGCCATCTTATAAAATAAAATATGTTTGTTTGTGCGGATTTCTGTGCCACTTATTTGAATTACAATAGTATAAAATATCCCCTAAACGAAATTCCATAATCCTTTATGGATGTTAACAAACCAGTTCGAAAAAAATATTTAAATCCTTTTTTTAGTGACAGTAGATTTATTGGATTTTATCCACAAAATAATTTTATCGAAAGTAACGAGTTCAAGTGCATCTTTGTAATAGGAAAGAATTAACTCATTAGAATACAAATGATTAATTGTTTGTTGCGGCTATTTATTGAGATATTAAAAGTACAGCTTTGAAATTTTTATGAAAAATATTATAATAAATATGTTATAAAAATACAATTTTATGAAGGAAATTAGTATGCCAATTGTAAATTTACTTTTTTGGTTCATGTTTAATATGTTTAAGATAAGCTTAAAGGAGGAACTGCTTTAGAATTAGCGATAAATAAGAAACTTTCAACGAACCAAAATACAATACAGAAATCAGCTATATCCAAAACCATTCGATAAGAAATCGATTTATTTGAAGATGAGGGATTTGGAGGTAAATATTTGGAAAAAGTAACTATCATAGATGCCGAAAGAGCATTTTCGACAGCTAGTAATTTTTGCACAAAATTACTTTTCAGGCTTAGTGATAGTACAATTGATGCATTATGTTTTTTAAGGTTACATTTCAAAAATTTGTATTAATACCACAGACTGAATAGTGATATTTACAATTTTTTGTGATTTAAATAAATAAGTTGGTCCTTTACTTTTTTGGGATTCTTTATATACTGTTATAATTTATAAATTACAAATTATTTTTTGTGATATTTACCCTTTCTAATAAAACTAGCAAATAAAACAAAAAAAACACCTGTGTTTTCTTTCTTTTTCTAAAATTTCTAATACCGGTATTAAAACCGGTATCCCGGTATTAAGATCTAAAAAATACCGAATACCGGTATTGAAATTTCGGTCCGGTATTGCAATCCCTAGATATAATTAATTGTGATGATGCATTTTGAAATATTTCTAAATTATATTTATACTCCAATAGAAATATCTACAGAATTTACAGGCTGATTTCTGTATATGTTACTGTTAACTTGTATGTTTAAAATGCCCTCGAAAACCGATGATACCGATAAAAAAGGGCCAAATTTGATATCTTTTTTATTTTTCATATAATTATAGACAATATAATAAATTTTCCATTATATTGTTTTCTATATATCTTTGTATACTGGAAAAATAATAGGATTTCAAAAGAAAAAATTAATACGTTTATTCAAGAATATTATTTGTTGTAACACGTCATTTGAGAAGAAAATGTATGTTCTAACACAGTTAATTTTCTCAATGACAATGCATTTTGAAAATATTTTAAAGATATTTATATCTGCAGAATATATCGAAAGATTTTCTTACTAATACATTCATTAAGAAATTTAATCTGAGTGTAAAGAAAATGCCGTCTCGTAGATCGCACCTTACCAGTTAAGTCCTTAATTTTCACCTCCATAGTTGAGGGTTAGTAAAAAAAAAAAAAATACATATTCTTTGTTGTTTCTTATGGCACTTGCCATGGGCAAGCTCCGCTGTTCGAAGACAACCGAATTAAGCCTGAGGGGGAGGTCCTCTTTTTTCGATAGTAGCGCCATCTAGGGCCAAGAGAACGACTTAGCTACACACATGTCACAATCCTTTTTACGGAGTGGACTTCATTCACGCATTTCATTCACTGAAGCACAGATCGTAATTTAGACCTGAATCAGAGAACGATCACCCCTGATCCAGTACAACCAGTGGTATTACTCTCGACATGGAGGACTACATGACCACGACAGATTTAATGCGCTTCAGCCACCAAGCACTCGTGAAATCTTCGGCCGATGGGGTTCGAACTCGCAATCTAAGGCACGCGAATCCGGCGCTCTATCAACCAGGCTCTCCCGGACGAAAACGCTTTTAATTGTTTTAGTTTTTTCGTGTAAAGTATAATGCGTTGCAATTATATTAAAATTTTCTTTTGTATACACGCATTCACTGCTATATTACTAGGAACAAATTAAAAAAATAAAATAAAAACAGTCGAATGAAACCAGAAACATTATCATGCTACAATATTTCTCTCATGAGATTTAAATCTTCTTTCAAATTTTTAATAAATAATATTTCTTCTCTTTAAGTATAGTTTTTAAAATATTCTGGATGCCGGAATGGAGGATATGGCCAATATTTGTCAGATGGTGGTGATCTTTAATTGGAGGGATCATTAATTTTTTTTTTCTATTTAAATGGATGATAAATAAATTTTATGGACTGGAGATAAGATATTAGGAAACAAGGAGTGCAAAGGCATATTTTCTTGATATCCGACTCTTAATGTCTCTAATACACTTTCAAATGACAATTATTTTTAAAAGCGTGCAGTGCCCATAGAATTAAGTTATAGATTAGGATGAAATTACATTAATTACATTTTACATTATTAATTACATTTTTAAAGAATAAATTCTTTACACTTCTAATGTTTTAAGTTCAATATGATGAAAAAAGGTATATTCTTTTTTTGCTAGAATATTTTACCTAGGAATATTCAACCACCTGTTTATTTATCATTTGAAATCATAATTGTAGTTAGTATTGTCAATGCAAGAAGTAAAAATATATATTAAACAAATCTCTTCACTTATTAACGGTATGTTTTTTTTATTAATTCTCACTTTTGGACAGTGATCATTTAATTCAAAAATAAATATAACTATAAGTAGAAACTAATTTAAGTTAACTGTTTCCATTTACCTAAAATTATCAGTTAATCGAATGATGCGATGATTGAACTTTTCAACTGCACAGCTCAAAATAATGAAAGAAATCTGAATTGTTTTATAAACACCAAAAAATTTGATGAACTATGCTATCGTATGTAGGGATTCTATCAATGCAATAATTTGATTCACATAATGATTATCAGATATATAATTTTTTTTGCAGTTTGACGAATATCGCTCGATAAATGAAATATTAGAAAGGATTCAATCTTCTTTTTGACTCCACTATTTTAAGCTTTGTATTATGACAATCTTTTAGATCATTTGCTCTCTTTTTTATGAATAAAACTTGCATTTTTATAGCTAAAATTTGTTTACTTTAGAGAATATCATTTATGTTACCGCTACAAAAAGTAAATCTATAAATACATTTGAAATATAGAGAGAATCAGCCGTAATTTTTTGAAATTAAATTCACAAATTCATCACGGAATATTAAATAAATACAAACTGTTATTGGAAAATGAATTTGTGAAAAAAGTGACAAATACTCAGAAATAAAAATAGAAAACATGAAAAATCATGGACCAAAATATAAATAGTAAAGATTACTGAAAACACTCTTTTGCGTTTGAATGAGATTGTTCAGAGAGGTAAAAAAAAAACATTTACACTCAATCTTGGTTTCTCTTGATGTAAAAGGTGCTTTTGATAGTGCATGGTGGCCTTGCATTCTGAATCTCCTTAAAAAAAGTGGGAATTCCGATTAACATTTTCTTTCACTTGTCGCCGACTTTTTAAATGACAGAATGGCCAAATGCAACTGGGTTCGACTTCTGCAATTCGTCGTCTTGAAAAGTGTTGCCCTCAGGGTTCAGTTTCTGGGCCTATTTTTTTGGAATATCATTATCAATTATCTTCTATCTAAACTTAAAAATCTGTCCTGTTGTGATATCATAGTTTTTGCTGATGGCATCCTATTTTGTTTCCAAAGTATAAATTTTCCAGCGACTTTCCTACACTCACAGGAAACTTTGAACCTCGCTTCCGAATAATCATAAGGTTTTAAATTCGACTTTAATTCTAATAAAATCAGACTCATGGCTATTGAAAAACGAAACGTTTGCTATGATGCATTTCAGCAATATCTCGGCAGAGCTCCCTTGACTATGGTAAAACAAATAAAATATCTTGGGGTTCTTCTTGACAGAAATTTTCTTAGAAGCAACACTTAACTTACGTATCAGAGAAATGTGATAAATTTCAGCGTGGATTAAATCGGATCGCACGCAACACGTTGGTTTAGATTTCAATGTACATTTATAAACAGGGAATCGAACCTTTCATAATTTATGGTTCTAGAGTTTGAGGTGCGGCGCTTAAAAGGAAGATGAATTCTAAATATCTGCGACGCATACAAAGAAGGATACTTTTGCCGGTCATATGCGGATATCGTATCATAAGTTACGAATCAGTTTATGCAATATCTGGCTTCCCTCCAATCGATATCGTTATTCATCATAAGATTGCCAATAGGGAAAATCTCTCTTCTTCTTCCATCTCTAACTATGGTTATATTCTGTCTCCAACCTTTTTCCCTCATCCCTCAGAGAGAACCGTTATCAATGTTATTCAATTTAGTGACAAGCCCAAGGATGCTTTCCCGGTTGTTTGCTATACTGATGGCAGTAAAATTGATGGCAGAGTTGGTTTTGTATTTGTTGTTTTTAGAAGTAGTATTAAACCCGAGCATTTTCAATTCAGAATTCGTGATGAATTCACAGTTTTTGTAACTGAACTTTTATGTTTAAATTTCGCCATCAAATGGATCACTGAACAAAATAGTGTAATCTCAGACTGTCTCATTTGTACCGATTCTCTTTTTTCCTTGGATTCTCTGAAGTGTATTTCTTCGTCTAACAACATAATCGTCGAGATCCAAAAGCAAATTAAAAGTCTGAAAGATAAAAATATCTCGATATTTTTTGTATTTGTTCGCGGACACACGGGCATTTATGGAAATGAGCAGGTCGATTGGCTTGCTAAGGCTGCCACTAAGCATAAAATTGGTATTGTCGTTAATATTCCGAAATCATCTTATAAGAAGATTGCGAGAGAAAAAATGGCGGAGTCTTGGGATCAAGAATATCTCATTTCATATAAAGGGAGCTTAAGAAAAAAAAATTTCCATCTATTAATAAGAGACTGTCATGCCATCATTTTTATACTAATTACAAAATAACCCAATTTCTTACTGTTCATGGTAACCTTAAAAGTTATTTGTACAAATTTAATTTGTTTCCGTCATCTTCTTGCGAATGTAATACTAGCGACGAGGAAAATGTTGAACATGGGCACCTTCTTTGTTCCAAGTTTGTGAAAGAAAGACAGATCCTAAGGCTGGCTCTCAAGTTCATTAGTATAAATTAACCTCCAGATTTTCCCCAGCTTGTTTAAACCAGAAGTGCTTTTGAAAATTTCTGTAAATTTAGTGTTGACATCTGTAATCCTTCATGACTGTTAAATTTTCTTCTTTTTCTTTATGTAATGTGTTGCATACTTACTTCTGTAAGTCCCGTGTGATACTTTGTAGTGCATGGGGTTTTTCTAAATGTATAGGTAATTTCATTTCAGCAATAATCTTGTATTATATTACTAAGAATATTTATAAAATACTTCATGCGAAACAACTAGACGTCATCAAAACTTCTTTCCTTGGAGCTATCGCAAATTCAGCATGTATTTCAATAAATTATTTTCTCAAGCGATCATCTTCAATTCAATGATAATTATCATTTTAAATTCCGATGTGATGGCAAAATGGTAACACAGCATTTTGAATTCAACATATTTGTTCCACTTTTAAAGAGCAAGCTCAGTGGCTATTTCCAAGTGAAATAAATTTTATAAGCAATAACTATAATAGTATACAATTTCAAATGTCATCAGTATGTTAATATATATGCAGTTAATAGAGCGAAATTTGATTTATCACTTTAAGGGACAATTTTTATATTGGTATAATGATATTGTAACTTGTTCTAGCTTGGCGCGGACTAAAGGGCTCAGTGGTTGAATGCTACGAACTGAAAGTGACACGTCGCAATTTCGTATCTGACTGCAGGCAAGTTGCCTAAAATTTGTTTCGTCATTGATTTACTTTCTGTTATTTCTCGTTTGTTCTAGAATGCTCTTTTAATTTCTGTATCTTTCTAAATCTGGATAATTCGAGTCATTTCGTTTTGTGGATAAAAACAGATGTAACGTTTAGCTCCTTGAATAAAGTCTCGAGTGAAGAGTAGCGATTATTATCTTTGACTATACTTAACACACAATTCACCTACTCGATAATATATAGAATCTTATTGCAGCATAGCCATGTCCGGCTTATGCGCCATTAAAATCCATTCAATAGAATCTTATTTTCAATGATTATTTTTACAAATAATTATAGCACTATGTATGAGAAATAAATATATGTAAAAAAAATCGTATTTGATATGACAGAGGACGCCTAGTAGCATAATACATCACTCCTTCAGAGTAATCAAAAATATTACCAATTAAATATATTAATGTATATTAAACATTAATTCCTTTATAAACATGCAATATTAGATTACTTTAGACATTGCATTTCACAAGATTTTCAAGATTTTAATAACATGAAGTTTTTGAGGTGAAATAACTCATACATTAAAAAGTAATAATGCTCGTTACATTCATCAAATTACACGAGAAATTCTTTTTTCACTCGAGCAACTTAATTAGTGTAATGATATTGACATATATCTTCATAATATTATTTTATTTATATGGATGAAGCAAAATTAAGAGTTTTTGAGAAAGCTAATTCCTACATGAATTTATATAAATAATTAGAAGTATAGTTAGATCGAATTCTCGACATATATTTCTAATTTTTATGGTAGTTTAACTAAGTGAAATTATTAACATTTCCCTTTTTTATACGAAACAGAAATGTTAAGCATCATTACAAACAGTGCTGATTAGGCTAGATTCTCTTTCTAAATATTCTTAATATATATTCACGCTGTCTCTTTTATATTTTCCATTCACTTAATAGAAACATTACCTCCTCAATTAAACATTCATGCCTTAGAGTTTGGATTTAATTTTAACTTACATTATACTTAACATTTTGGAGTTTTAATCAAACATTTATCTTTCGCACGATTTATTATTGAACAGAAAATATTTTTCAGCATTATGTTTTTGAAATGTAATTGCATCCACTTGCATAAATATAATTTTTTCATTAATGATTAGGTTATTCTTCATGTTCAAAATATATCTTCTTAAGAAAATAACAATATAATAATTTACCATTATTATGAAATTTCTTTAAAAAATTATTGATAAAACGTTTTTCGTAATAAAATGATAATAGCATATAAATCACTATTATCTAGGAATTTTAAGTGTAATTACTTTATTTTTATTTATTTATTTATTTTTGCAATTTATTTGAAGAACATACATTTAGAGAAATTACGAGCACAGTTTTATGAATATCCAACATTGATAAACCAATTCTTGCGTGCCATTTTATATTTAAAAACATGCTCATATATTATTCCTTTATAATTCCGCCAGACATTTTGTAATAACTATTATAAATTGCATATAAAATTCATTCCATTTTCATGGTAAAATTAAATATTCATAATTTTGACAGTCTGTTTTCATGGATAACAAAAAAATAAAGAACAGTAATTATCCAGAAACGTGACAAATTAACCATAAATGGGCTTCATTTTACATTTTCAATATGCGCAATATATTTTTTTATTAATATATAAATGCATATTTAACTAGTAGTACTTTTTGCAGTAAATAATACTGTGAGTGAATATAGACTATTCAAAATGTAAACCTATTAAATAATGTCCCTTATGATATGTATATGTACTTTAAAAAGATGATATTTTCTTAACATACGCGATCACAATATCGGGGAATTTTTCTTTTCATAAAATAAGAAAGATATTAGGAAATAAAACTAATTAAGTAATGTAAAATATGCAGAATGATGTTATGATAAACAAAAAGAAATTAAAAATAAGTAAAATCATAAACAAATTTGAAAAATAAACATCAAGAAACATCTCATTAAAACAATTAAAATTAAGAGAATTTCACTCCAGCCTTTTATTTCATATGGAATTAAAAATGATGTACTAAATGAGAAGCGAAAGAGTAAAGTAGAAAAGAAAAGAATTTGGAATTATCAAGCAAGAATTATGAAATAAAATTCGGTAGCATTTGAAAAAATGCCAACTTTCTGCGAGTTGTCCTATAAATGCATTGGAATGGTAAGATTTGATGATTACTTACAAAAATGGATGATTGATTTACTTACAAAAAGAGTTTGAAAACAATTGCTCTTTTGGAAAGGAGGTCGTAAAAAAGAAAAATTCTTGCTAAATGTGTAAGTAGCACATTTAATGTAGTTATTCCACTTTTCTCCACTACGTCCACTTTTGATTTCTCATGAAAGTTGTTTTTGATCAGAATGTGAAATTTGGAACTGTGGTCATAAGCTGAAGAAGACACATGGAAATATTCAGTAGGTATTGTCTTCCGAGATGACTGAAAGGAAACTTTATTGTTGTTACATATTACACAGATACAATTCGAGGGAAATAACAACATTATAACTATAGTTTACCTTGCACCATTTCTTCCCGTTCTTAAGAAAATGTCTGAAGACTTCTCTTTTCTCTCTCTAAAGATTGTGTTTCTCAATATTATTTCTCTCTTTAAGGCATATACATGTAAAACACATATAAAACAGAAAATTAAATAAATTTTGATTTAAATTTAAAAAAAAAAGATTCCTGATGACGCAGTTCTGCTGTACTTACACAGTAGATCCCCATGCATAAAAGTTAAGAATTGTGAAAATTTATAGACAGTTTATTTTCTTTTTATTTCATCTTAAAATCCGAATTGTGAAAATTCATAATTTTTCATAGCATACGATTTATAAACAATATGCTTTCTTTTTCAATTTATCTTAAAATGCACATTCTGAAAAATTACGATTTTTCATTATATAAAACAATAGATAAGTAATGAATTTTTACAATTAAATGTTTTATACAGGGTGCGGCACAAAATCTCGGACAAAGTTATTACATCATAGAATAAAAGTTAATTTAGTTCTTTTTAATTTTACTTCATTTCTATTTGTCTACCACTTCAATTATATCATATTTTAAAATTTATCTTTTAGTTTATATGCCGAATTTTTTTTTCCTTCATACAATGCCAAGAAAAATATATGCTATTTTAAAGTTGGAAAACGAACAGTCTGAAGCCGTTCGTTTTCTTAATGTGCCTCGCCAAATAGTGTTTGAAGTAATCTATCGTTCCAGAGAGCTTGGCAATGATGGGCAAAGTCCAGGGAGTGAACTAAAACCTATGGTGAACTCTTTCAACAGCCGTAAGGTTATCAAATGCGGGTTCAATGAAATTCGAAGGTTTCCATGAGAAAGATAGCTGGTGAATTGGAAATAAGGGACAGATCAGTGCAATGAATGGCAAAATCAGAGTTAGATTGAAGCCTTACAAGATCCAGAAATTTCAGCTTCTCACTGAAGGAAACAAACGTGTATGGCTGCAAAAACACCAAAAACTTAGGGAACTCCTAGAACTATAGGTTCTGGTCTGTAGATGCTCTAAGCATTTCAGCAATTGTTGAAAATTGCAAAAATCCAAAGACGGTCAGTGTCTGGGGCGGAATTTGAGAAAGCTGCAAAACATCTGCTTTTTGTGGATGAGGCAGCTAAAATAATTGAAAAAGTCTACCAGTGGGACATTTTAGAAGTTTTTATATTTCCTTGGGTCAAAACGCACTTCGGCAATGTAAAGTGGGAGTTTCAACAAGCCTCTGCATCAATTCACAAGGCTAAAAAGATAGAAGAGAAGTGGAAGGAAAATTTTCTGGACGTGATATCATCTGGAGAATGGGACAATTTTCGCCGAATCTCAATCCCATGATTAAAGTTTATGGTCCATTTTGGAGTCTAGGGCTTGCACTAAACTGCATAAAAGTTGGCACTCCCAAAATCAATGGCTACTACTGCACTGGGATAAATTAAAAGAAGAAGACTTGTGGCTCATTGCTGAAAATTTCAATAAGCTTTTGCACCTCTGCATCAATGAAAAAGATGGCCACTTTGAAACCAATTAAATTTATTTATCAGAAAATGTCTAACCTTATTATTATTTGTTATATTTGGTTAATTAATTTATTTTTAATAAAGTTATATTAAAATTTGTTTGTCCGGGGTTTCTGCCGCACCCTTCAAAATCTTAGAATAGTTTTTAAGAGATATTAAATTAAAAACATTTTCACTGTGAATATTTAACCTTTTGAATGCGGTCATTATTTCAAATAAAGCTTCAACAAATATTTTAGACAAATATTTCTTCATCAAGAATATTGATTGTTTATTGTTGAAAATTCTAAATTTGCAAGTATTATAAAAATATAATTTACCTTCATAAAATTATTGAAAACTCATTATCATATTTACATATTATTGGTTGAAATGCTATCTAGTGTTGCCGAAATTTGCTATCAAGAAAAAAAATTAATTTTATTTATCTTAAGTATAATGGCACATTCTTCTTTTCTTTCTTAGTTTGCAAAAATAAAATAATCTTCGACTTTTCTTCAGACGAGAAAAAAAAATCTTGTACATTAATTAAAGAAATTCCACTATATTTAACTGAAACTGAACTCTAAAATATATTTTGAATTAAACACTCTGTAATTCATAAATTCATCCTTGTCCAATCTCGCTTCAGGAAATCGTAAATGTCATTGATTATCGATACATAAGCCTTTTAATTTACCCCTCCAAGATCATTTTTCCCATAAATGAAAGAAAGATAAGCCTAAGACATTTATTAAAGTGAAAAGAAATTGTTTTTCTTCAAAATTACTTTTTTTGTTTGACTTAAGAGCCCCGGAATACTTTTTTTGCTATGCAATTACCGGACGGAATTACCAGCGAACTTTAATAAGATGTATATGTTCTTAATTTTTCTTTAATTCCTTTACTTTGGGCTTAGAGTTATAGAGTAATATTTTTGATCAAGTTTACCATAATTAATTTTTTATTAAATTATCAGAATTTTTCGTTAAGGGCATCCATCATTTATATGATTTCATAAAACATGTAACGTGTACATTAAGACAGTCACTTTTAATGAAGTGCTTTTCGTGAATGATAGGCCTGACAAAAACCAAACTACCAAATTATAATAAAATACAAATTTGCTATAAATTTAAATAAAACTCTGTATTTATTTAAAATTATCGAAAAGATTAATTATACTGCCACAATATTTTTTTAATTTAAAAGAATCATAAAATGTCATTGTTTTTTTAACAGAACGCTCCACACATAATATGATATTGGGTGAGATTTTTAATAAAGAAGGATCATTGGAGCTCTTCTTCTCAATTAATTTTTCGTTCAATTAATATTTCATATTTTCGTCATACAAAACTCGTTATACAGACACAAAAATACTTAAGGAAGAATACCAAGATTATGAGAACTTCCGTTGATGGCAAAATACATTCCAAAACTGTATAAATATTGTGTTAATAAAATACACTTAATAATGCAAAATAAAAGTCATTTTACACTGAACGAAAAAAAAATTCTTTTTTTATTTGGTTTTTCTGATTTCTCATTCAAATCATTCATTCTGATCTATCATTTTCTGTTTTCTCATTCAAATTTTTTCACAATTTTCCAGCCATAAAACATGATAATCGTAACCAAACAAAGTCATATTTGTTTTCAGCCCATGAAATAAAGTCTGTTCAAAAATACCTAGTTCAAAAATATGTGTAAACTTGCATGGCTTCTATTGCACTAATTATATAAAAACAAAGAATTTGAAAAAGATTCTTGCGAAATGAAAAAAATGGGTTTTGAACTGCATTTCAAAAAGCTTAAATGTATTCATTTTTAATATGTAATCAAAAGTAGTGTTGTCTTTCAGGGTGATGTGCTGAAATAATTTAGAATCAATTTAGTAAATTTGGTGCAATTTTTTAAATTAAGTTCTTAATGTTTGTAAGGTATTATTTCTTTTCTCATCAACTTATCTGACAGCTTTTCCTTCTAACATGTTCTGCATATAAAATGTGCGTTTTATCTAAATGTAATTTTTTATCATTTTATATCATTTATTGTTTTATGTTGTACATTTGTTAAACAGTCAAAAGGGAAGACAGATTTAATTTATTTCTCGTTTTTTTTTTCTTTTGAATTTCAGCAAAATGATTCACCTGTATGGTTTAATGTTTCTATATATGTACATAGATAAATATAAATACAGATATTAGAATTAAGAAATTTCCATAAAACCTACTTTATTTATTGAACTAATCATGTATCACAGATAGAAGAAGGATATGTCATTTTTTTCCTCTTAATTTTTTTGCTTTTAAAATACAATGAAATAATTTTCATAAACAAAATTTACACAATGATGGTCAAAATATTTCCAGTAACATATTTTGGAATATCCCTTTTTCTTTCGGGAAGATATTTTCACAAGTAAGTTTTTCTGCACTTATCCTGGATGGATCGGATTTAATTCTTCAAAATCAAAAGAATTTAAATGGTTCCTATTTGTTAAAATGGAACAAAAATTTTGAATTTAGCCTTTTGATGTTCTTGTCATATCTCTACTAATGATAATGGTATAGGTGAGTATGATTACAAATGATAACACTCTGTGGAGCAAATTGTACGATATTGGTTCAAAAATACTTTGGAAGTTGATAATATGCACCTCAAAGGAAAGATTTTAATAAGAATTAACTAATTAAATATTAAGCGAAATTTCCGCGTTTCTTCACATTTATTTTCAAAATATTATTACATAAAAATGATTTTTACATCGTCATGTCACAATGAGCAGAATACATGTGAAATTATTGAACTAGCTCGCTATAATATCTATCATAATTTAATACATAATTTTTTTCTTGGGGAATCGTAAAAATTCCACAATACGTAAGAAATTTAATTGGAAGTAGACATAACTAGTATTTCCACCGGTCAAATTGTTCGCCAAAGATGACTGGAATTTTAAAAAAATAATAATACACTAATATGTCGACAAATAGAAAATAATATAATAATCTTTAACAGTCAGTACTTAGTATGATATTTTTAGAAGTTCTACTAAAATAACTTGAATTTGACAGCGCAGAGTTATGCGCAAAAATTTCAAATCATTAAAGAAGATTGAAAAGAATGAGAAACTATACAGAATCTTCACAAAAGTGTTATCGTTTTCGCTCTTTGAAGAATTGAATCACACAGGTGTTCCGTTAAAGAATAACTGCTAGTTAACGAGTTTTAGTATGCAAGAGCTTCGACAAAATAATACATTTAGTTACCGTATTCATGTCAATTGTTGCATTTTCTTACATAATTAGAGTTGTAAGGGTTGTTTTTTTTTTTGTCAGAAACTTATAAAACATTATAATAATAAGACACATTAATATATTAATACAATTTTTTTCATAATAGTTTATTTAAATATGTATATGATTATGTTAAAATAAAATCTAAGAATGGCAAAAATGATTTCCTATTTTATGAAAAGTTCTATAATTAATTGAATATGAAATTGAAAATTGGGAATGGGAATAGGTATCATGAATTTTTTATTCACAATCTCTAAATGACAACTTTTTTTTTCTTTTTGGTTTGAGAATTCTTTTTTTTAATGTAAAAAGTGGCACGTCTTCATATAAAATTTCGAACTCTCCTTGAATCTTGTAATTAACAGAAATAAATTGCTCGATGAGTGAAAACAAAGATACTTCTAAATTAAAGAGAGTAAGATTAATAAAAAAAGGAAGGTTTCTTATCAATTTGAATTACTATTAATTTACATTCCATTTATTTTGGGAAATTATTAACTGACCACATTCTATAAAAGAATTTCTAAACTGTAGGTCTTTTATTCATCAAATAAACTTTGTAATTGTTGTAAAATATTTATTCTCATTCATAAATATTTGTCAATAATTAAACTAATTAATTGTAAGATTGAAATCTGTACCTGTAAAATATTCAGAACCCGAAATAAGGCACATATTTGCTTGCTTACATCTCAATTAACTATTAAATAATTGAACTCTGTTTACATTCCATTCAGCGCAAGTTTGTTTTATTGCATCAATTTCTGAGGATGCATGTATTGTGCCTCACGTTTGCTGGTAATTTGGTCAGAAAATGGAGTTCCAGTCTATCCATTGTATTCCAAGTGCAAACACACTGAATACGCTATCTTCCTAGTAAGAATCAATAAACTCTCTAGAGATATTACAATACGAACTCCCGCAATTCAAAAGCTACATTTCCACAACTTCAATACAATGAATCACCTGGAAAATATTCAATTTTCTTCTGTAATGCAATGTAGCATTTGTTTATATTTTTAATTAAAGATGTGTGCATTATCGTCATATATTAATGGTATAAATTCATACTCGTTTCAATCGAATTAATTTTCTTTAATTTTGTATTTTGTTGATTGTCAAAATTTATTTTCCTTGATGGGCTTCGATGGTCAAGCTGTATATGGAAGAAATACTGAGCATGAATGGTAGGAAAATAAAGGGATACATAAAAAAAAGGGATGCATAATTTTATTTAATAGATTTTAAAAAGGATTACATATTTTTATTTGCATTTTCATATGCCATTTTTACCACTTCTCTATTTATACCTTGTCTTTTGTTTCATAAAAATCGGAAAACATGAAACACCTTTCTTTCATATATTGCATTTATTCATTATTGATTTTACAATAGAAAATAATTTTTAAAGAAAAATTGCAAGCGACAAAAATCAAGCCAAAGATCATTTCGTATAAAAGGCTAAATAACAGTAGCCATAAGTAATAAGTAGTAATATTAAATTACTTTTTCACTGTTTCATCTTTTTTTTTTTTTTTTTTTTTTGAAATTTTATATTTACAAATTCCAAAATCACCCAAGAAAATTAAAGAAAACTATGATTTTGAATACTTTTAACACAGTTAGGCCCAACATATTTCGAGCGTATTTCGCAAATTAGATACAATATATTTAGTATTGTGATATAAAGTAATACTAATTACTAGAGAAATAGTATGATAACATAATATTTTCAATACTTTCAAATACAAAATGAACGAATGACTAACACAAAGAATGAAATATTTTCAAAGCTTTGCAAAATTTTGATGATTTTTCTTTTATTCAATATTTATTTTTTTAATTTTGAAATTGAAGATTGAAATATTGAATTAGTCTTCATTAATTAAAAATAAATAATAATCTAAATTCAAAGGATACTTTCCAAAGCGCTTCACTTTTATTTTTTCAGACTCCTTCAAAAATCTAAGTAGATACTATTTTATGCAAGTGGAAGTATTATCAAGAAATGTATTTTCCATTGAAAGAAGAAATCAGTATTCAGTTAGTCTTAACATCTTAAAACAGTTTTGACATTTTTTTATAAATTGATTTACCCTTTTGTAAATGAAACAAAAGACATCAAGATTATAACAAAGGAATAAAGATTCAAGGCACCTATATCAAAGAAATCCAATAACTGCTGCACTTTTTCCGTTTCAAAATTTTTGGTATCTGATAAATAATCTATTTAGCTCCATTATTTGAAGTAGTTCCCTTTATTAAAAAAAACCATATCAATCCAAATGTATGGATGTATATTCATGTGAATGTAGTCTCATTCAAATAACGTAAATGGACTAAATACTAGTGGAAGAGTTGCCAAAAGAAGAGCAATTTATTTTCAAGAACGAGACGGTTTTTATATCATAGCATTCAGTTTGTTCAATTTCATGAAATTCAAATTTATGAGAAATTTTTATTTTTATGTTATTACTTTTCTATTTTACTTTTTTTATTAATTTTATTTTTATGAATTTATTTACTTTTTATATTAATTTTATTTTTATAAATTTATTGACTTATTATATTAATTTTATTTTTATAAATTTATTGACTTTTTATATTAATTTTATTTTTGTAAATTTATTTACTTTTTACATTAATTTTATTTATATAATTTTTTCACTTTTTATATTAATTTTATTTTTGTAAATTTATTCATTTTTTACATTAATTTGAATAAAAAAACCATCAACACTATAATGAACAAAATAATTTGAGGTTGCGAGAAAAAAAAATTAATAATTCTTTCATTATTCCTTTCCAAATTTCAGGTATCACTAATAAGAATGAGAGAAATTTCGTTTTTTTTTTTTTTTTCCCATTCTAAAAACAAGAGATCGTGAAAACCAAATTGCAAGTCAAAGCTAACTTTATTTTCATTACGTCAAATTCTCTGTAACACTAAACAATTTACTTCTGAACTCTATTTCATAATAAAATGATTGTAAAGTTGTGAAACTAATTATATTTCCATAAAAATTAGTATTTAAATTCATTTACCTAAGAAATGTAGATATAATTTCTTTCTTTATTGCAAAAATAATTTTTTCTCTTGAGTGATTTTCTACAAATATATATTTTGGGAAATTCATATCATTCTCATCGGTTTACTTAGCAAATGATTAAAAGCATCATTTCTTAATGAGCTCCTCAATTTATAGAAACATATTCGAACCATTTGCATTCAGATTTTAAAAAATTACAGTTACTCCAAATTATGTATCGTTCTCACTGATTTCTGTATAAAGAATATTTTTGCGAGATATCAATTTTATAAATTACAATGAAAAATATGAATATATTTATACACTCTAATATATATTCAAAGACTTTCATTTCAAATTTTAATATTACTTTTAGAAAAATATAATAGAATCTCTATCAGAAAATCATATCATTTATTCGCTGTTAATGATTCTAAAGATAAATAAATCCTTTTCATGTATCTTCTGCCTTTACACAAAAATTTAATTTTTTTTCTACTTTAGAGTAATTAATACCAAAAAAGAAATAGAAAATGAAAGTGAAAATATAAAATGATTTATGATTGGCACTTGTCCATTTTTTTTTTTTTTTTTTTTTTTTTTGCTGAATGAACATCATTTTTATTAAATAAAAGCCTTTCCAGTGTTCTAATCAAGGTACCTCATAAGTCAAATGCAAAAGAAATCTTTATTTAATGTATTTAGGAGAAATTTGATTTTCAAATTGATTATACCTATAAAAATCTATTCAATGAAATCTCCTAAGAGGAAGCTGTTTCTCATTTTCGATGTGACCATATTCTTTATTTTCCACTTTCGATTTCATAAAGGATTTAAAGTTCTCCTTTAAATTATGGAGGTAATCTTCAGCATTCGTTGGCTTTAAGGTCAGTAAAATTAAATGCAGGAAATTAGAATGAAAGAATAGCTTCGAATTTTAAAATTCATATTTTTCTATCAAAAATAAGAAAGTTTTGCAAACGAAAAAATACATCTTGGAGAAATCACAACTACATTGATAGCGTTTAGTGTTCGAAGGCTAGAATTAAGATAATAAATTCCTAAACCTTTTCCATTTTTGAGAAGTATGACATGACACAGAGTTATAAATATCAAATAATTTAATTCAATTGCTCAATACAAAAATTTTAATGAATATTGAAAGAATGAATAAATTAAAATGACTATTGATCTGACCTTGCTCAATGTACATGCAAATAATTCTTTATATAACTAATTGTAAATTATTTTTCCCCATTAGCACAAAATACCGAAAAGTATTTTACGATATCTTTCCGATACTTGCCAGCATTGAGGACATCCAACAACATTGTGGGAATATATAATATCTTGTGCTAATAGGGTGATACAAGGTTAAAGATAAAATTACATCTTTCAGGAGTTTTTGAAAACCGAAATTTAGGCTTTCTAATGGGGATGGACAATGCAAATGATGTTTTGTTTTGTAAAAATAAATAAATGAAATGATGAACAGATTTCAAAACATTGAAATCAGTAATTTATATGCAGGATAATTAATACGTAATTGCATATTTTGTACAGTGAATATTTGAAAGTTTTACAACATTCTAAATTCTTTTTGAACCATTTGTTGTTCATCGTCATATAAAAATCTTAATCAATGTCCTAAATAAATTCGAAATCAGATTCTCGTGAATCTTCACTGAAAGAATTTGCTACATCTTAACATCGGCGGCATAATTCTAAGGAATATGATCACTATTCACCCAGGCTCAATGCTAAAGAATAAATTTGACAACCTCGATGAAGTGGTGAGATTGGCTGATTATTGGGTTTATTCATAAAAAGCAGTTAAGTTCGTAGATGTTGCTTTAAATATTTTGGGGGAAAACAGAAGGAGGATGGTAAACTATATGATAATGTAGTATAAAAGGATAGTTAAAATTATAAAAAGAATTCGTAGTAACTCATAATCACGCGCATAAAGTGTGAATCCATATCAGTAAAATTCACTAGTAGAAGCGATCAGTGAAATACAAATAACCAGTTTTTAAAATCAACGCTAAAAAATGTCCAAAAAATCGAAAGTTAGGTAAACCAATGAAAGAATGAAGAGCAAGAAGGAATTTTCTGTGAAGGTAGTTATCATAAAACTGAAAGCGGTTTTCCTGGTTCCAACCTGATTTTGTTTTGCAACAGAAATAAGAACTTAACGAAGCAAAGGGGAATAAAATTCTTTATTTTTTTTAGACAATGTTGGTACTTTTGCTGTTTAGTGGTACGGGTTTTTTTTCTTGCTCTTCTTAAATTCCTACCGAAAAGAAAATCTCTGAAACCTTTTGAACTAAAAACTGCACATATATGTATGCAACTCTATGTATTTGCAACTCTATGTACTCTATGTAACTCCTGCAACTCTATGTATTTTTTTCAATCTGCAACTGCAGATTTAAAAAAATACATAGAGATGAAATATTGTAAAGTTAAAGTTAGCCAAAACAAATTGTTAGTGCAGCTAAATCATAATGTTTGAAATTGGTGTTGGATGAAATAGTAGCTAAAACTATTGTTTGTGAGTAGAAGTGGTTTTCTTATCACAGAAGCGTGGCTATTTACCATTGCAGGTAATGTTGATTTCATGAACTTCTGATTTCTTTTTTTAACTTTTGCAAAAAATGTAATTAGATTTTAGAGTTTTCAGTTAAAACATTTGAAAAAGACAGTAGAGCGAAGCTCCGAGGAACCCCTCTCCTGCTGGATTCTGTCTGGCCGCTTCGTGTGCTGTGGGCGATTACTGCTTGTGGGCTACTGTTTACTGTAGTGTGCTATTGTGTGCTGTCTTGTGTTCGTCTCTGCTGTAAATATTTGTCGTCTGTATACTCATCGTCTTTGTATTAGTGTCTTCCCGTAAATAAACGTAGTTGTTTTCTACTGAGGCCTGCTGATTGTGTGTACTCTTCACCATACACCCACTATCAAGTGAACCCGGTGGCGGTGAAACTCCGTAACCATTTGGTGTCAAAAGTGGGATAGTGGTTAATAGTGTAATGATGCTGTCGAGATCCCGAGCGAAATGTCGGGAAAAGTGGATCTGACCATTTTGTTAGGCGACTTAAAGAAAATGCCTGAAGAGAATCTAGTTGCACAAGAGAAGATGCTGAAAGAGAATCTAGCTGCACAAGAGAAAATGTTGGAAGATATTGAAGCCGGATAAGAGAAATTTTTGCGAAAAATAGATGCCATGTAAAAAGAAATGAAGATTCCAAGAATTTTCCAAGGCGTGAATTTCAGATAGAAATGTCGTTGTTGAAAGAAATTTTAGAAGATAATGGTAATAAAGTTGAAGACGTCGAAGATATCACAAAAGAAATTGAAGGAAACAGCGAAAGCAAAGTTTAAGTAGAAAAGAATGAAGACCGAATGGAGACCGGTGTCACTGAAAAGGAACTTAGCTATCCGGAGGATGAATCGAAATTCAATAAGGAGGGGCACGAACAAGGAGATTGTCAAATAATTGCAGACCTGAAACAGTCATCTCCGAATGAGTACCCTGAAGTGGAATCGAAAGTACAGGTGCTTCGGGATGGAGAAGATGGACTCTCTTTGGACGGGTCTGTTAGTGGCGACCTGTGTTCGTAGCCTATGGATACAGGAGTTGATGCGACTCTGTTTGGATTGGATTCGTCTCAGAGGTTAAAGGGACTACCTCTCTGCAAGCCTCTTGGTATCTCCTTGCATAGTGATACGGATGAAGACTACGTGGCCGTAATCACTGATAATTGTGGTCTCTGCCTCGCTTTCCTCCAAGAATTCGGCTTTGCTATGGATTTTCCAAGGAGTGTTATGCAAATAAGAACCGAGGAATCTCCTGTGCATCTGGTCAAGTTCCGTCGTTGCAGAGGAACCCTTACAGCTCTTTAGAAGATCTTGTGTTGCGAATTGTGGACAGTTCTCAAGTAACGAGAATAAGTCGGGAATAGGTGGAAATTTTCCCATGAAAGCTTTGGAGACGAATGCGAATCACCTGGCCCTGTTTGTATCCCGAAACCAACAAGATTGGGATCAGAAGTCGCCGTTGTTCCTTCTGGCATATCGGAGTACAACTCATGAGGGTACCGGCTGCACTCCATCACAGATCGTGTTTGAGCGAGAGTTGCGACTACCGTGCGATCTGCTCTTCGGAGCACCATCTTATGCCCCTTCTTCACCTGAGCAGTATCTGGACGACTTACAGGTACGGTTAAAAAGCGTTCATCAGTTTGCCCGCGATAAGATCAACATCGCAACGGAGCGCATGAAGACCCAATACGACGCCAAGGGAGCAACACATCGGACTTTCACCGAAGGCGACAAAGTGTGGCTTTGGAATTCTAAACGTCAGAAAGGACTCTCACCGAAGCTTCAGACTGGCTAGGAAGGGCTGTACTCTGTTGTAAAACAGATACACGACGTCGTGGTCAGGATTAAAAAAAACTCCGTCAAATAAGCCTAAAATTGTACACTACGATCGTTTGGTGCCGTATTACGGTGGTAAATAACTTCCTCCTTTCTTGAGGTATGCACTGCCCGATACCTGCAGTCCTTTGGAGGGGGCAATTTGGCGTAACAATTTGTCAGATGCCAAGCCAATGGTCGCTAAGTTTGTCGCCAAGCTCTGGGACCATTGGCTCGACATCCGGCAGCATCCAATAGAGATGACTGTAAATCAGTCTTTCCAATGATAGAACCTACCATGCTGGGAAGCAGCATTACAGCTTTGTAACGATATCTTCATAATGTAAGTACTTTATTTTAATTTTTATGAACTTTTCGCAGCAAATCTATGGAAGTCTTTTAGTAATCTGAATGTCACAATTTTTTCCAAGATAAAGGAGGAAAATCAAACACATATTAAATCTTTTACTCTTTGAACCTAAATGAAAAAAATGAAAATTTTTAATTTAAATGATGATCATGAATTTATTATGCTTTTTTTAATAAAATATTTTAAATAGAGCTAATTCTGTATATAAAAATAATTTAGAGTAATGTGGAATAAATGTTGCAACCTCTATCATTTTCCTTAAATTGAAATGATCTTACGAAGTGAAAATGAGGCCCTATAGTTTATGCGAACATTTGAATATTTATTTAGAACCTGGTCAGACAGCTAAATTTAATTACACATAATTATAAAAGAAATCGTTCAAAGTCGATAAAATTATGTCATTATACTTGAAATCACCGCTTATCCTAAATACTCTACGTTGTCCCCTTATAAATCATATTAAATGAACTGTGTCCACATGGCTTCCTAACAGTGGGCTATTTAGGTGGACCAGAATATTCTAAGTGGTATCTTTATGTACTTGTCAGTTCGCCAAGCAGAGCAGAAGGAGGAGATCCAAAATTGCAATTCAGATCCTAGAGGACTTTCATAAATATTAGTTTCATCAAAAGCTCAACATTTAAAATTATTTGTATTTGTTATAAACGAGAGTAATACAGTAAAAACCTTGTTCTTTATTTATAAATATCATAAGATTTATTCTTATAGTAAAATGTATTTAGTTATATTAAATTATATTTAATAATCTGTTCAATAAAATGTAAGAAAATAAATTCAATTAAATTCATTTTTAGCATACAATTTTTGTTGTATTATAAAGAGTATCATTTTTTTTAAAAAATTATTTTCCATTATAAATCTTTACTTAATAATTTATTTTTAGAATATCATGGAACCTTGAATTATTTTTTTCTCTAATTCATAGTATGATGGAGACACGCGTATTGAATCAAAGTTTAAATAATCATGTGATAAATAGATATTATTTTTTTTAATTTAGTCTCTAAGTTATAAATTACTTGTGTGCTAACAAGTATAACACAAGGCTTGCAAATGCAAGTCAATATTCAATTGATATTGAAAGAAATTTTTGAAATGAAAAAAAATACAGGCACAAAGGTAAATCAAAAAGGAAAAAATAAAAGAATATAAAATCGAGAAATAATTAATATTAAGAAAAATAAAAAATAAAAATAAAATAAAGAGAAGCAAAAAATACCCATAAAATAAGCCCCTACAAGCAAATGCAAACAAAAAATGCTCACATGTCAGTATGTAACAAATTGAAATCTTACAAATAGGCTTTAGATATCCCGTGCCTAGTCAGAAATTGAATAAGCTTACAATTAGGCTCAAAGTGTTGAGTCTTTGATGTACTCCTGATTTACTCAAAATTTTAATATTATAAAATGCACATGGATGCGAATACATCTGATTTTATAAAATGATTTTTGCAGATGCTGCATATTTCATGCAGCAAATAACAAAAGAAAAAAAAATTACTTTTACCTTTTTATAAAATCACAATATTTAAAAGTCTCAAGTGATATTCAGAAATGACGTCCTTTTCCATGACAGCAAATATTTGTGGAATAATTAATCCTTAATAAATTGTATTGGGTTTATGCATTAAATATTTCATGATAATTTCTATCTAATATGCATTAAATATGCCTGATATTCGTGTATCGATGCAATATTTATGGTTTAAAAAAGGCAAAATGTTTATAAAGAAATACTTTTAAATCATGTTTTATGTTTGATTAATATATTAGAATTCTCATATCTTGTTCTGAAAAATATTTATAATCTAAGTATTTAAATGATACGCGAAGTTTACATACTAGATTGAAATTTATAGACATAATTATAAATAATTCAAAATATTTTATATTTATATGATAAATGAGAATGGGATGTTCCATTCATTGTTTAAGTATCAATAAGTGTTTAATATTTGTGAAAAAACTTCAGCTTATCGGGCTTTCAACTAAATTTCAATGAAACAGAGTTTTGTGTTCTTGGAGCCTTACAGAAATTTAAAAAAAATTAAACTATTCGTGGAAACTTTGCCATGATTAATTAGGTTTGGAAAGACCTACTTAAATTTAATATCCTGTAATTTTCATATTCATGCTAGCTCAATTCTCGTCAAACAATCGTAAAGGTCATCGATTACCGATAACTTAGTGTTTTAATGTGTTTACACTCTCATTTATTTCATTATCCCGGAACGGAAAGAGAAGATAAGACATCTAAATTTTGTAAATAAAAAATAAATTATTTTTCCTTTCAAAAACGGTCTGAAATGATTATTTGAGTTGCTTCTTTGTTTACGATGCAGTTGATGGAAGAAATTATCCTAATTTTCAGGATTATGTACATGCATAACTTTCGTTGTTCTCCTTTCATTTTTAAGTTCTGAAGGTTTTAAGTAATAATTGTGCTAAAGTTAATAAATAATATTGATTATTAAAGTTTACATATAAAACTTAGAATCTCAAATGAAAATATTATTGTCTATAAACCGATCTTTAAAGAAGAATCTTTAAATCTATGTCTAAATTAAGTCATGTCTACGAATTATTTCTATTATTTGTAAATGTTGTCGTGAACATTTAAAAATAGTCCGTAAACGATTATAATTACTTTTATGTTAAACAACACTATGAATTAACTGATAATAATCACGAAATTATTCTTCAGTTTATATACATACAGGGTGTGCCATAAATTGGTGAAAACTTCAAAAATGTCATAATAAGAAAGTAATAGTTTTAAAAAATGTGGTTTGCAGGGATATGTTCAAAGAGTCTTTAGATTTGCTTCCCATTAAAAAAAATGTTTCAAAAATGACTGATAGATGACGCTTAAACGTCACACTGACGTGTTTAAGTAATCCATGAAAACAGAGTACATCAACTTAACACAACGCATTTTATTTTAAAGCAAAATATATTCAACAAGAGGTTAGCACAAGACATTAAGGAAATGGGGCCCGTAACTACGCCTATTACAGCTAAGCGCAGTATGTCGGCATCGATGCAACCGATGACTCATTGAATAACATCTTTCAGTTCCACCAAAGTGGCCTGAGCGTCACAGTAGACACGAGATTTCAGGTATCCTCTCAATCAAATGTCCTCTGGAGTAAAGTCTGGCAATCGTGAGAGCATTTTAATCTTGCAACCTCGGCATGTTACTCAGTTCTCAGAGAAAGCGTGAAGGCAAAACATTTTTAAAGATCGAGCAACGTAAGACTGGGTACTATCCTGCATAAAGATGACAGTTTTTAATCATTTCTTTAATGGAAAAAAAAAAAAAACACCTTACCATTTTTGGACGTATTTTTCTATGTTAGCACGAATTTATGACAGACCCTGTATATAAATGCATATATCAATATATTTACAAAGATATATTATTCTACTGAATTAAACACTTCAAAGACAGCGATTTAGGAAATTTATGCATGAAATGTAATGAAAAATAAATGATTGTATTAAATTCATTAAATTTGTTAAAATTTGATAAATGATATATAAGCGGTTTTTAATTTGCTATGGCATACTTGCAAGAAACTCAAGGCTCCATTTTTACATTTTGGTTTTGGATTATTATAATTATATTTATGATTACTTCTTTACTTACTATCATTAAATAGAAGTCAAAAAGTGCTCAGAGAAATTTAATTCCACTAGCAATTGTTTATCATCTTTCAAAACACGCTTTCATACCAACAAATTACCCTTTTCTAGATATATCGACAACAGGATGTTGCAACTTTGCGATAGTAGCGCTTTCTGCTTTCAAACTGAAGATGTAAAGAGCACTTAGCTCCAACAGCCTTTCAAACATTTGATGGATGATGAGAAATAAGTATAAAGACATAAAAATAGCTTTTTTTTTAAATCGCTTAGTAATATTGTTATTTAGGGTATTTTCTTTTCTAGACGAGGGTATATTTTTAGCATACATATAATTTTTATCGTATCAGATTGTCCGCATACCACGTTATAATTAAAATACAGATGAAAAGACAATTCTTCGTTCGGCAAATAATATAATTGTTATGAAACACGGAATCTAACATCTTGAAATCTAAAAGTTGTTCTTTTTAAGTTAGTGATTCACTGTTTTTGTTTTATCATATATAAGTTTGCTGTTTTGGGAATGAAATTAGATTGTATATGCGAAACATGATATGTGGTTATCAACATCATGATAGCTATCAATGCGAGGTTTCTTTTCTAAAATATACTCTCAATTGCATTTGGAATGATTAAATAAGATTTATATTTAAATTTTCATTAATACTTTAATCAATTCTTAGCAGAAGTTACTGTTCATTTAAGTAACTATATATATTATATTTCTTCAACAACAGATTCAGAATTTGGCTTTCCAGAGAAAAACATTTATTATCATACATTTAGAAATTGCCTTGCTCTTCTAAACTGATTTAACCATTACTGTTTATAATGGATTCAGTTTAATATTTTAATAGATAGTGATAATATATATGTTTCGAAAGATTTTTCAAATCAGTATTTTGGTTCTAGTTTATATATATAATTTTGATAGCAAAAAAAAAAAAAAATATTGCATCTCCTTCACATTAGTAATCTCAAAATCAATAATATACGTAATTATATCAAACCGTAATACAGATGTAATTTTAACTTCGTCTCTCAATTATATGCAAAATTATAACATGGTATTTATTGTCAATGTCATTAAGTAAAAAAAAAAAATTATTCATTCAACGTTGATCGCCTAACATTCTGAATAACATATTGGACCCATTTAGCTAGTTGGCAGTTGATAAAACGCTCCTACAATGGGTTGCTAGGAAATGTCTGAAACCATCATTTTAGTCAAGTTGGATACTTGTTGTGCATATGTAGCATGTAACCATAATACATTTATAGTGAATTCTACCTTATCGTTATGGAAACCCCGTAGAAACTTCTACTTCAAGAGCTTTCCCCTCTTGTCATTCGTAATGGAATCCCTGGAATGTCATCTTGGCCCATACCATTGCTTTGGTAAATATGTAGTCTCCAAGCATTGAGACAAAGAGAAGGTGTTGGATTTTAATCCTAAAATTTGTCACCTGTCAGTTTATTCTATCTAGAATCTTATGTTATATTTTGTATAGTTGCCTAAAAATTGAAGAATAGAGAAAGACTCGAACATCTATGTATTTGGCAATATTAACACGTAAAATATTAGATATTAATCCGAGATAAAATAAAGTCTTCAAACTCAATTGCAAATATTTATCAATCGTAAGTTAGTGATATAAAGATAAAATTTATATGCTTGAAACAAAGCAAATTTTTTTTTTTTTAAATTAAGATTTGTCCAAAATAATAAATAAGATACCTAGGGTTTTATTTTGTTTCACTGCAAAATATTAATTTCTCTGTCAAGAATTTTCCAGTGTTTTCTTAGGATAAATATGTGATGCTTCTTAATAACGTGGAAGGGTGTTTCATTTTCCGAGTTCAAGAGAACATTAAATTTCAACTGTAATAGGCACGTAATACTAAAATCACATTGAAACTACGTCTTAAATGTAAATCCAAAATAAAATTAAGCCCATAAAATTTAAGAAACATTGGTATTGATTTTTATATTTGCATTTATATGCGTTTTAATGATATTTTCTCAAATGCTTTTATGCTATTTTGATCTTCGGTAGAATTTCTTACAAAACACCTCATAAATTAAAATGAAATGCATATTTTTAGTTCAAATTTGGTATAATAAGATGTTCTGCAAGACCTGAAATAGAAAATAAGCGATGTACTCATTTATAAATATTTTATCGTTATTTCGTGCTTCAGAAAGTAAAAAAAATTCAAAATTTCGTATTATTTATCAGTTCAACCCAAATTTTTAAATAATGAATAGAGATATAGATTATAGGTAGATATTTTTTTAGTTCAGGAACTATATAATATGCGTCTTAAGCTATCTGCAAAATTTTGATCAAATCATTTGATAAACCTCTACATCAGAAGAATTTCCTTTATACCTCTTTTTTAGCCGAAAAAGGCCCTTTTCTTCAATTTTTAAAACCTTTTGCCACTTATATGATATATTTTTGTTTCATTTTTTTTTCAATTTTTATTTGCAAATATTCAAAAATGTAATTATTTTTGAACATGTTTAAAAATTTCATATTGAACGTCGTCGCAAACCTTTAAATAATAATAAATATGTAAATCAATACAGAAATCAAAAAGAAATTTATGTGAAATGCAATTTGCAAATTAAAAAAATATATATTATTTATTGTAGCATTGAAAAAATTGCATGAAAATGCAGTATTAAATGCAATAAAATGAAAACTAAATAATATGGTTCAATTAATGAATGGAAAATGACTTTTTATATAATTTCTCTTTCTTCGCATTGGTGGATGTTCTTTGAAAGCTTGAATAATAATCTGTCATCTTATGCATGTCACATCTGCCTTGATATTTTCGATAAATTACTTTAATATCGGGGTGGTAATTCTCTTCTATATATCCACTCAAAAATAATGAAAAATTTATCATATAACGAGTCTGCGAATATGAAGGTGATTTGAAGGGCGCGTTCTTTACTTGTAACACAAAAGTCCTTTCTTGCAGTTTGTTCGTAGTCAGGAAATGTTTTACAAATGAATTGGAAACAATCGCTATCTTTAATTTCATTTCCATCAACGAATTGCCTTTCTTATAATAGTTGCTGCATTTACAGTCAAATTTTCTTTTTAAGGCCAAATCACTTTTTGCAATTCTCCGTTTAACCCTATATTTCATTAGCAAA
Source organism: Argiope bruennichi (assembly GCF_947563725.1). Lineage (NCBI taxonomy): Eukaryota > Metazoa > Arthropoda > Arachnida > Araneae > Araneidae > Argiope > Argiope bruennichi. The sequence continues at coordinate 5,715,492 of NC_079153.1, read as the reverse complement.
GAAAATAGAGTTACTTCAAATATGTAGTTTATTATTCTAATGAAATGTCCACCATAATCATATAAACGCAATTATTCGAATAAGGCTCCTAATATCAGAGCTTCTGAAAGGCCAGTTAGATATTTGATTAAAAATTAGCGAATATAGAAATAGACAAATTACACTAGCAGACAGAGGAAATTTTTGATTGAGCATTCAACTACCTGTAAAAGTTGCCTTCCAGTTCATATTCAGTTTTCCATAGGAAAAGACGCTGAGAAATATTATTGGAATATGCATCCCTTCTATCTTGACTACAATATAAAATGGTTCACTGGATCTGTTAGACATTATTTTAATGTTTTTCTTTTTCTTCTTTAAATTAAATGTTAAAATTCTGAAACTTGCATATTAGACAAAAGTAACATATTAAATCATTTAGTTTTACTTCAAAGAAACATTGTGGTTTCAATACCTTACTTTGTATTCGCTTCCACCATAGAGTTCCGTGTATTTTCATATAAGCAATATATCAAGGAATGATTTAAAAATGATAAATAAGTATCCTAAGAATATGTGAAGAAGTTTGCATTGCTTATTTAAAATCGGAATATTTACTTCTATTGTGATATCTAGTCGCCAAACGTGGCTAGCTGGTTCGTCGGGATTATAGTTTACATTTGGTTTTAAATAAATGTTTCAAATATAATTTCTTATCTGTAAATCCATAAAATTGTTTAATACTTGAGCTGTATTACTTTAACTGTTATTGTGATTATTCTGTTCATAAACTTTTTAATGGGAAAATAGTCCCACATCATATCGCTACTAAAAACGCAAATCCCTTTTTTATTAAATAGTAAACTACACAGATATTAAATAAAATATTTTCTCCTTATCTTTCAAAAATGTAAAAGAAATCTCAATTAAATCTTTGATTGGAAATTAAACAAAAAAAATAGCTTCAAAAATTGCCAAAATTTAGAAAAAAACCGCACAATTAAAAAAAATTAAATTGGAATCATAGAAAGATATTTTATTAAAATTTTGAAACGGTATAAAAAATTTTTTTCAGCATTTTCGAAAGTAATCGCCGAAAAGAATATATGGCAATAATTACAATTAATGAAAATTTCAAATATTTGCTCTGATATGCTCATTTTCAACTTCTAAGCTATATATATGTGCCAAATTTGGTAGCATATATATTGTAAGTCAAATGGTCTGGCTTATATAAAGCCAGCACATACACATTCATCTTTGTTATTGGCAGAGATTAAATCCCATCACATTCACAAGCCAAAAATAACAGTCGTCAAGATGCTTAACACTTTCCGTCAACATCAAAGTTTCTCCGAACTACTATTGTTTGCCTTTACTAAGTATCGTAAAAATTATAAGCAGTGTTTAGCCCAATCTAGGTTCAAATGTGGATCTTGGTATCCGAGTTTAAGTTATGTGACTCCAAGTTATCGTTGATATTTAAATTAGGCAACCTATTATAAATATATGCATAAATAAATCAAATGTACAAAATTTACAAATAAATATTATACAAATTAATGATGTTGAAATTATGCATTATTTCAAAAATTAGAGGCAATTGAATAAAAATTTTATCAATTTTGCAATCAATAACCTTAAAAGCCTCAGAATATTCCTAATTGTTAAAATGGTTTTTGGCAACTAAATTTACTTAATAACTTAATTTTATAACTCATAAAAATTTAATCTTTACATACTTAATACCCAGAATGATTAATGCATATTCTCCAAAAAAAGTTTTAAAAGTTATTTTTAAGACTTATAAATAATGGTTTGTTAAACAAATTATAACCATGTTTTTGTCATAATAGAAATTAAGAAATTGCACTCGTAAAATGTTTTGGTGCACCTATTTTACTTGCATTCTTTAGCTATGCTTCTTCAGGTGGAAATGTAATGAATTTTCCAAGAAGTTGGGCAGATAAATATTTTACTCATACTTTCATTTCTTATATAACACGATCATCTGTTTCTGTGGACTATTTTATCTGAGTCGTTTTTAATGAATTCAAATTAAATTCTATTTAATATAAATATTTATTTAATAAGAAACTATTATTGAATTACAACTCAATGATCATATACATTTTTCCTTCCCATAAAGTAAGTAAGACTGACTAATTCTTATGTTGTTCTTTGTTGTTGTCTTGTCCAGTAGTGCAATAGGATTAGATCTGTCCAAAAGTACTAATTCTTATGAAACTGATCTATGTAATAAAAAAAATTCAGAACTTTCTCAGAAATTTTTTTTTCTCTCTTTTTCAGTAATAAAACTACTTCAATAAAAGTTCTTACTTCGCAATTTGTCCAAAAGCTGTTATTAACTAACGCTAGAAATCTATAATAAAGCATTCGTTCTGTGTAACATTCTTTGTTAAAATATCTTTCTTATCGTTGGAGGAAACTGCTTCCTCAATAGCTAACAATAGCTTGCAGTCTTTGAACAATTTTTGTTTGACTTAAAGTAACTATTTGCCTTCGAGGCCATGGTTTAAACTTAATGTCGGAATAGATATTGTTTCAGGGAGTATTTATTGGAAATTAACTTCTTGATTTTTGTTATTTGATAATGCTAGTAAATCGAGAAAGAAATTTTTATGTACTACACTCATGTCCATAAATTAAGGATAATGCAAATTCAGGGAAAGAAAGAGTCAGAAGCAAAACAAATGCCATTTGTAAAGCCTATATATTATACAAAAGGTAAAGAGCAAAAAAGATGCTATATGTTTGATATCATTAATAAAAAATAAGTATTTTCGCTCCTAGGAGCAAATTACAAAAAAAAACTATTTACAAAATCCAATATTAAATATTATGATGGTTAATACGTAGTAGTACATACATGTCTCTCAGACGATGCAATGCAGTCCGTACAACGCCTAGGCATGCTGAGTATCAAATTATCGATCTAATCTTGGGCAATATTAGACATGTAGGAGGTAGTAGACGGGTTGCAACTCATCGCCAAGTATGTCGCACACATGTTTTACTGGATTCATGTCCAGTGAGAATTCCCTCCAGTCAATAAGGGTGATATCCTCTGATCGAAGTCATTCGTTTACGATATTTGCACGGTGAGAACGGGCGTTGTAATCCATAAACATGACATCTGGGCCGATGGCGCCCCGAAACAAACGTACATGTTGTTCCAGAATGACATCCCGATAGATTTGGCCTGTCATGGCTCCAATTTGAACATGCAGGTCAGCTCTGAAACCCTGAATAATTCCTCCCCAAACAAGCAATCCTGCACCACCGTAACGGTGTCGTTCAGTGATGTTGTCTTGGTGGTAACGGGTGCATCGCACTCTTCATATGACAGTCAGGTGGGAATCAGACTGCAAGCTAAACCTGGACTCGTCTGAAAACATCACACAAGCCCACTGTTACGGTGTCCATAATGCATGCTCTCCACTCCAGGCTAACCGCAGATGACAGTAAGTCGCAGTAAGTGAAACACATCTGACAGACCAATGAGCATATAGACCAATCTGCCTAAGCGTCTGTACACGGTCTGCCTTGAAACTGTCGTATCAGTGGCTGAAGAGAGATGACGAGACAGGTGCTCCGTCTGTTTCTTTTGACAGTAACTGCAAAATTCCGGTCCTCATTCGACGTTGTAACTCGGGGGCGACCTGTGCTGTAACGTGTACTCACATTACTATCATCTTGGAATCGTTGCGAAAGCCTGGAAATGACATTCTGAACGATTCCAAGTTCCTCGGATACTTCCAACTGTATACGCCCACATTCCAGACGACCGATAATTCTACCACTTAAAAAATCATCGAAATGCGTCCTTTGTGACATAACTATGCGGTTATTGCACTGAAAGGCTTATAAAACGCTTGCGAACAGTTTTACTTCTTTGCCTGTATTCCTTAAACATCACTCTCTTACACTCTCGTCATTGTGACGTTCTATCGGTGTCATCCGGTGGCTTTCTGCAATTTTCATATGATTTTTGAAGATGTGTGTAGTCATTTTACGGGTGATATATGTATTTTAGAGTTCGATTTCTGCGTGACTCTGAATTATCCTTAATTTATGGACATGAGTGTAAAACAGTTACTAAAAGTAAATATGATAAAATTTAGTTCTTTAATAAATACAAGAAAGAAGGGTATATTTTCTTGGATGAAATTTGATAATGCTTTTAACTGCTGTAGATAAAAACTAATGCTAAATATTCAGGGGAAAAATCTCTTCTAATTTATTTAAAAAAAATGAGAAATTTATTGGTTTGTAAAGTCTTAATAATTCATTAGTTAGTTATTAAGTCTATTTTATTTATTTTAAATGATCTGGAAATATTGTAGTATTACGCGTAATATTGCAATGTAAATGTTTTATGAAGCATTTCTCTGAAAGAATATGAATCAAAAGCATTTTCATACATTAATAAAATAATTGGCATTCAAAGTCTTTTTATGTATAACTGTTTAATTCCGATACAGCAGAAATAATCAATAAAAATTAATTTCTTTAATGGTCCATGATTCCATATCTATCAAAATTAATTCATTTTTAAATAAAATTAATTAAAAAGAATATGTTGGACTTAAAGCCATTTATTTATTAGAAATTACCCGTCTTGAAGTTCTAAAAAAAAAGAAAGAAAGAAATATTAAGCATGTAAATTATCAGCAATACTTTACTATTATTAAAATGTTTCTTACATTATTAAAATTGATGCATAATATTATCTGCTGTGCTATATTATTTTTTACTAGTATATATAGTCGCTGCTCAACAAGGATGGATTGTGTGTAATTTTCTCCCCCCCCACCCCCTTTTTTTTAAGAAAAAATCAAGCAAAAATTAGCTGAAATGGTCTCCTTATGGTAAAGTTACAGAACTATAAGTACAGAAGAGATAAATATTACTAAAATTTCTGACATATTCTTTAAAATACGTATTGGTTATGTTTTTGACAGAGATAGGTATTCATCAAAATTTTGATATATATATATATATTGAATACGAGGAGCTAAAAAACAATAATTTATTTGATTGTAGCCAACAGTTGAAGTATTCTACCTCTGTATACAATAGTTTAAATCTAAAACTTTCAGAAAGTCGAAAAGTTTGCAGATCATCGTCCTGTTCTTCACATGCATTTTTTAAAAGCAGTATATGAATTAAACAAATTACTAATTATAACAAAAATGTGATCTAGCACTTATATAGACATATTAAAATACCATAATAAAATGCAATAGCAATCTGTATTATTCAATGAAAATATTTTATCAATATTGAATGACTGCTTTTTACTAACGAGTGCAGTATTTGAATGTAACTCAGCTAATTGAATCTGAAGTTTGGCGACTTACGGAGGATGCCACTCGTAGAAATATGAGCCAAATTTTGATTGAAAAATATTTTTTCTTTACTCTGCATTATTTAATGATATTAGGAATCGAAATTGCATTGCAAATCCAACGATGATGGAAAAAGTGCATTGACTTTTAGAGGAGACTTTAATGAAATAAGAATGTAGGCCTCTCGTAACTATTCTTAATAATGCAGCATATATTGAACTCAAACTACAAAACCATCTCCAAACTTATTCCCAAAAACATAAAAATTTTCATTACTCTTGCCCAAAATTCATACAAATTTTTACCAATTGGCAAACTAACTACTTTTTACTTTTCGTACAAAATGTATAAATGTAGTATAAAATGTTGTAGCCTTTAGAAATCGAAACTCGAAATTTTGATGAATCTCCACTTTTCAGACATCCTTGAATTCGAGAAACTCATTTTTGGCATTATTTCTCTCTGTCCGTTTATCAGACTCTTTATCTATCTGTGACAAATATCATTCAAAAACGCATTGAGCAAGACGGAAAAAATTTTGTTTACTCTCTTTTCACCAAATTTACATATTTCTATCAAATTGAGAGAAACTCCGTTCAGAGAAATTCTACTCTTTCGGCTTCGAATATTAGTTAATATGCTAATTCAAAACACATCCATAATGAAAATTTTTACCAAATTTTGAGCCCAATCCAACAAGGTCTATACAACAACAACTCCTATCGAGGTATCACAAGGTCCCAACAACTGTCTATTGAGGTGACACTTTCAGAATCATGTAAAAGCAATAACTCATAAACGCAATGACTAAAATATATCAAATTTGGTGTGTGATTTTGTGATCGCAAATGCAGTTTTGTATCAGATTTTGTTTGAATTGGTTGAGAAAAAGTACCTAAAATTCAAATTCGATTCATTAACTGCATGCTAAGTATTTATCAAAAAAGATCACATGACAGATTCACATTAAATGTTAATATTTCCTAACTGTTATACGTCATTGCCCTGCAAAGCGTTCTTTGGCAAACACCTTTATCGTATGTGTAGTATGCTAGAAACTTCTGGGTTGGCCATTCCCACTGGTTTATAAATTTAATAAAGAAAATCAGAAACCTGTTTGCAAGTTTATTACTCAATCGTATTCTCTTATCTCATTCCCAGAATATAATTTTCGATCTCTTTTTTAATTTCCAATTCAGTACAGATATTAAAATTAGAATACTGCATTTGTAGTTTTCATTTACGCATATAGAGCGAAATACATCACAAATGATTTAATGAGTTGATATACTTTATAATATCTATCTTTAACAAATATATTTCGTTTATGAAATAATATTTTATTCATTATATGTTCTTTATATATTATATTCATTAAATTTATTTTGTAATCACTGTAAAACATTCATAATGATTGTTATATATTTCACAATGATTAAATTAATTAGTTGGTATACTCATAACAGCATCGGTAATATATTCAGAACAAAGTCAATGGCTGTTGATTTGCATCTATAACAATCAAATAATATAATTCCGACAACATCCTATTCAGCTCAAGCTGGTTTTATTCCACCGGTTCGTGGGCATCCATGCATTGTATCTTGCATATCCTGGTGATTTTCCCATTGAGCACAGTGTCCAATCCATCCATTTTGCTCAAAGTGGACGTATGCAGTGAGCTTTATCTTCATAACAAGAATCAATAAACTCCGCCAGAGATACACTCATTTAGTCAAAAGGATTGAAACTATCATTAGGACAGGTTCAACTGAAAGCAGTGCAAAAAATGGGGGGGGGCAGATATGAAACTTTCTTTTTCCGATATGTGGCGGTCTATATTACATAATTCATTTATTTTGCTATAAGAGAAAACTGCTTTTGCTATTAAAGGATTTTAAAAATTTTCAGTTTTTTTTATTTAAAAAAAAACAAGTTGAAAGAGTAAAGAAAAAAGAATGCACAAAACTCTTCATCTGCCGTTTTTTATTTATATCATTTGCTATTTCTTCTACCAAAATTTAATTTGAAATTTAAGAAGGCAAGAAATTTAGGAATATTAAAAAAGTCAAAATAAAAAATGGATTATTATAAATATTTTACAGTATTTTTCTCTTGCCAAAATAACAATATATTTCATATAATTTGTACATGAAACTAAAAATTGTAATTTACGTTTCCGATAAATCCTATATTTAAGAAAATTAATTATAATTAAATGATTCGGTGATTATTGTTGCAAATTTTATGGGGAAAAAATTCATTGGTGCCATAAGATTAGGATTATTGCATGGAAAAGAAGTTTAATAACTGCAAAGATACTGAATTTATTTTATTTATTCATATATAAATAGCAAAATAGAACGCAATGTGTGTCCCGATATAAAAAACTTGATTTTCTCAACGAAGTTTACTGCTTCCATTTTTAATTTTTCATGTAAGAAAATGACACAGAAAACTTTTCAGATCATCAAAAAACTTTTATTTGGTGTTTCAATAAATTTCAGGTACATTTTTCTCACTCAGGGGAAAGTTGTGTAATTTTTTAATCGTAGGTGTGTATATTTGTCTATTCCTCTTTCTGGCAGTACACGTGTGTGGGGACGATAATAATGAAAACAAAATTGGTTTGCCTTCCATTCAACAAAATGATAGATATTTTTGTTATTTTAAGCTAAATGCTTTAATGTGAAAAACTATATTTTTTACATAAATGGTAAATGGCTTTCATTAAACTATGAAAATGCACAGGTATCACAGTTCTGAGTAATTAAACATTTGGTGGTTGATTTCAAAATATGAAAATATTATAAATATTTTAAATTTCTGAGTTTATTTATTAAGGCGTTGATTTTTTGTCTCATGATTTTTTTTAAATACGCTTGCTTATGTGCTACTTATTGTGACCATGATTGATTTTTTTTAGTTTAAAAAATTTATATTGTTGCATCTTATCAAATGCCAGTACTTCATAATTACGAATTCAGGAAATAAAGTGATTAACTCTCACTGAAAATAGTAATTTTATATATATTTATAATTATTTTTGACACTCACTGAGACTATTTAGATGCAAAATACATTTTAGTAGATTTGTTTCTCTCTTTTTTTTCCCATTTATACTTTTATGGAAATTTTCTGCGAGTAATTACATTGTAACAAAATAAACAATTATTCATTGAACCCTGGACTAACGTTCCGACTGGTTAATAGTAATATTTTTTTTTCTGTAATTTGGTACTTTTTTCTTCTGATGTGATTCTATTTTATCCAATTTTAAAGTAAATATGTTCACAATTCAATAAAATCATGTGGCGTAATAATCATTTTATGGCTTTTAAGCGAGAAACCAAATGTACCTCAGTAATATACAGTGCTTACAGTTATGATCTAAAAACTCGCCCAATCATTGCAATTGTTCTAATTTATAAATTAAAATTATAATATTAATTCAAATACTAATTCAAACTATTATATGCTGCGATATAAAGAAAAATTAGTAATATGATTAAATAATCTAATTTTTTCATTAAAATTTCTTATTTTCTTAATTAAATTGTTATTTTTCTTGAATTTTAAATAAAATGCTTCAGTATTTCAGTAATAATACAGTGATTCAAGTTTATAAAACCAAAGGCACTCTTTTTTTTCCATTTGAGGTATTTGGTTTCGATAAGAAAGTCTAAAAACTCGCTTCGTTTTTACTCGGAAATTGTAAGTGCGCAAAAACGGAAAAAAACCTCGCCAACATATGGTGCTGTAACGAAATATAAATAAAGAATACAGTTCAAAAATAAAAGAATAACAGAGTATCCCTTGTGCTCTGTGTGAATACCTTGTCGGTTAAAAATATGCTAAAAGCTTAGAACTGCGTTACTTCAGTAGGAATTAGGGATTGCAATACCGGGCCAAAATTTCAATACCGGTATTCGGTATTTTTTGAATCTTAATACCGGGATACCGGTTTTAATACCGGTATTAGAAATTTTAGAAAAGAAAGAAAACACAGTTGTTTCTTTGTTTTACTTGCCAGTTTTATTAGAGAGTGTAAATATCACAAAAAATAACTTGTAACTTATAAATTATAACAGTATATAATCACAAAAAAGTAAAGGAACTTCTTATTTATTTAAATCACAAAAAAGTGTAAATATCACTATTCAGTCTGTGGTACTATTACAAATTTTTGAAATGTGATCTTAAAAAAACATAATGCATCAATTGTACAGTCATTAAGCCTGAAAAGTAATTTTGTGTAAAAATTACCAGCTATTGAAAACGCTCTTTCGGCATCTACGGTAGTTGGTGGTACTGTTAGCAATGCGCGATATACTTTTTCCAAGTATTTACCTCTAAATTCCTCATCTTCAAATAAATCGATTTCCCGTCGGATGGTTTTGGATATAGCTGATTTCTGTATTGTATTTTGGTTCGTTGAAATTTTATTTATCACTAATTCTAATTTTTGTTCAAGAGACAATTCCTTTTCACTATGGACAGTAGTGACATCATAATCTTCGATCATTGAACCGAATTCTTCCAAATGTGGATAGGTTTGTGGGTAAAAAATTTTAAGAAAATTTGCTCTAAACTTAATCAGATTTGAATTGGTTATTTTCTTTTCTTCTTTTTTCATTGTTAAAATCATTATAATTATGTAAATACCATAAGACATTTTCTGTTTCGGTATGCCTTTCTTCTGTGCGATTTTTCAATGTAATATATAATTCTTCAGATAGTGATGTGTGCTGTTCTTTCAGTGACTGCAACATGAAATTTATTGTTGCATTAGCTGTTAATAAATTAGAATTTCTCAGACATAATGCCTCATTAGTCAGTTTTATTGGAAGTAGAGCTGATACAGTTCTGGATTTTAAGTCGAATTCACTATCTGAAAAATTATTGCTTTTTGGATTGGATTTCTCAGCTTCAAAAATCGTTCCATCATTAGGAGTAAACTGTTCCAACGTGTTTTAGAATCTAATATTAACATATATTCTGTTTTATTTTCAGTTAGTATATATTTTAGTAATATATCCTTTTTTATAGGGGAACGTTTAAATATCTTAACAATTTTTCGAACTTTATAAATTATAGGAAGCAATTCTTGATAGGTTAATATTTCATCCTCATTAGCCATATCTTCTTCAACAATTACATTGTTATTATCTTCATTGTCAATATCAGTCTCACACTTACTCTCTTCAATGTCGGAATCCGAAGTTTCTATATCCACAGTATTTGGATTCTTCTGTTCTTTATTTTTTTGGTATAATACATCTATTACTTCTAATTGAATTTCATGTGCATAGCACAACTACTGATTTGCACCAATAAACTTTCCAACTTTTTCATAATTGTTGCTCCATCAGTCGTTATGGATACAATATTTTCTTTCAGACATAATCCATGTTTCGCTAATTTAGATTTAAGCAATTAATTAAGCCATTAATTAGCTAATTAATTTTGCCCATTAGAGAGACATAAAAACAAAAACATATACTATTTTGCTATGTTCGCGATCCCTGAACATATAGTGGGGACAATTTTAAAATTTTCTAGTAAATACCGAAAAACCGGTATTTAAACTTGTGAATACCGGTATTACAAAATTGTACAAATGGCTCAAAATACCGGTATTCGGTATCCCGGTATACCGGTATTGCAATCCCTAGTAGGAATGAAGGAACATTTTCATTATGCTGTATTTCAAGACCGCTTTATTAGATACATATCTTTGATGAAAGCGATTTTTGAGAAAATTCTACAGACGAAGTCGCAAAGATTTCAATACAGTGTTGACTAGACAAAAAAAGAAATTGGAAAAGATGACACATTCATCACGGAAATTATTTTGGTCCATATTCTTTACATGCCATTGCCATATGAACCGAACTATTAATACTGTGATGACCAGCAGTCTATTTACCGTAACTCCAGTACTCTGCTTTGCCCGTCACTGGTGATTGTACAATTAACGAACATGATACCAATCTAATTAAAACTTGAGATAGCTATAAAAGTGTCAACGAGATATGAAACCACTGATCAAAACAATGGAGAATGAAAACAGAGGCAAAGAAAACAAAATCTTGTTATATTCTTGCATTAATTCTCTGTCTTTCAAACTGCGGATATTTTAATATCATTATTTCAATTCTAAAGCAACATTTGCAATTAAATCCTATTATTTGCAATGAATTATTATTTGTGAATATTTAAACAGAATAATTTAATGCAGCTCTGTAATAGTACTGAGTTGTCAAATCAGAACGCGAACATCTAAAATTCCAGAAAATGATAAACTAATTTCCAACCTGTGAGAGATATATATTTAAAGAGTTATAATGCATGGTACAGCCTGAGGAATTTTCATATGAAATCTCATTATTTATCTCTTATCTATCTTGAGAATAATTGTCTTTGTTAAATCCTTCAGGGTAAATAACTCATTTAATTCATTTTTATTCAGAAATATTTAGTAAGGAGATGTTTACTCTGTTGCTTTTAATGTTTTAATTGAAAAGATTCAATAAGTAGATGTTTTATATTAAAGGAAGTATCATCGGAGCTACGAATAACATTTTTTCATTGAATAAACCTCAAAATATCCCAAAGACATTTTACTAATGCATTAATATGAGCATCTATTCGCAGATTTGAAAATCAGAAAGCTCTTATGCAGTCGGAAGTTATAAAATATTCTTTTTTCCCTCTCAGTTTCCATAATTGAAAAAGATATTATGAAAAAAAATGACATTTAAAGTTGATTATATATTAAATTTCAAATTGAAAAGAAAACTGGTACTGGCTTCATTTTTTAGAGATAAATGTAACTTTAAATGGTATCTTTTAAAGAACTGTGTGAAGGTAAAACCTAAAGTTTAAATGCTAATTTATCAAAGATTGAAGTTTTGGAATTAGTGACACTAAATATTATCGGCGAATAATTCTTCTTAGAGAAATAGACGAAAGCATTTGATTTTTGATATGAAGACTGCAAAAGTCATCGCAATATCTCTTCAACTAATAAGCTGAATTTTATATTTCTTAAAATATTTCTTCTAAAGTTGTAAAAATTGAGACAGAAATAAGTAACATTTAAAATAGATAAAAATATTTATAAGTTTGACTAACTTGGAATAAGAAGTGTATTTTCAAATACATAAAATATTGAGAAGCTTTCAATTATTGAGAATTCAAAATTATTTTAAAATTGGATTCATTCAATCATTCTTTTTGTTGCCAAAGTTTTATCAAAGTGGATATGAATATTATTGTAGAAACTCTTATATTATACACTTATCCAAGATGTGTAATATCTTCGTTTTTTAACTATCATATATCAAAAGGTAAATTTTAAGAATATATTGTAATTGAAGAATATATCGAATAACTGAATTTCATATGAATAGTCTTCAGAATTTGACTACTTTTTACACGAATGATCTATGTAATTGATACGAAATTATTTTATATCTTTTTTTTTTTTTTTTTTTTTTTTTTTTTGCATTTCTGATTTAAAAATTCCAAGCCGGCGTCCTGGCGATCTTCGTGATCCCGTGTTCGAGTCCCTGTTTGGGCATGGTTGTTCTTCCGTTGTTCTATCTGTGAGATGTGTGAATGTGCCCTCCTGTAAAAATTGGTTGTGCAAGCGAATGAGTGTTGCGTGAGTAGCAAAGTAGTTCTCTTGGCCCTAGTTGGCGCTACTATAAAAACAAGAGACGCTCCCCCCCCCACCGCGGCTTAAATCGCTGTCTTCGTAACAGCGGGCTTGCCATAAGAAACAATAACAAAAATTCTGAGATGTTTTACACTTAGGATAAAAATCAAAATTATTTTTATTATTTAATATTCTTATGTGTGAATGCAATAAGCATTTATGATTACAATTTTTTATGTGCAATATATATATATATATATGCAGGGTGGTTGTAATTAAAGTTACCCTGTTTAGACCTACGTAGTGTCCGCTCTAATGGAAGGATGTCGAAGAAACTCGATACTTAGATTGTATGGATGATGGGGAAAATAAATCTGCAATGAAAAAAAAAGTTCAAACTTCAACCGCCAGGTGAGAGGCCGGCGAATGAAAAAAAAACAATTTGGAAATTAAAAACTTTATATAATTGCAATATATGTTCAATTCCAATCCATTTATGTCAAGCACATGTTCAAAGTGTGTCATAGCGTGTTCAATAGTGGCACGAAGGGTTTCTCGACCAATTGCAGCAACATGACGTGTTATGCTTGCTTTGAATTCATGCAGAGTCCATAGACATGATCTTTCAGGAATACCCATAAACAGAAATCACAGGGATTCAAATCCGGAGAACGTGGAGGCTAGGCAGAAGGAAAATTTCTTGAAATTACCCTTTGATCTTCAAAGCAGGCACGAAGCAATGGCGTCACTGGTCGAGCAATTTGAAGTGGTGCACCATCTTGCATGAAGACAGTAGTCCCTAAACATTCTCGTTCTTGTAACGCAAAAATGACTTGCTGCTGAAGCAGGTCGCGGTAACGGGCACCCATAACGGAACACCTTTGAGGGAGGGCCATGAGACTTGTTCTCCTCGAAAAAAAGGGACCAATAATGAAATCAGCAGTAAAACTACACCATACATATACGACAGTTCTGAGTATCAACTGCTCCGCCTAGGGTAAAATGAGCCTCGTCCGACCACAAAATGTTCCAAGGCCATGAATTGTCAACGGCTATTCTGGCTAAAAAATTATTGCAAATTGATTTCATTTCTCCAGGTCTGCAGGATACAGCGCTTGCATATGATGGATGTGTATGGATACCACTTTACAATGGGTCGAATAACTTTTCGTACGTTAGACCAAGGAAGGGACAAATCACGTGTCACCGCTTGAGCACTTGATGAAAAATATTACGAATCAGAAGCTCTTTTGACACAGCACGAGCGACATCTTCCGAAGTTTCATTTGAAATCCGTTTCAATTCTCTTACTTGTACCACACCCAACTCTCCAGTCTCTTCAAATTTAACAATCATCTTTTTCAAAGCCTGCCTGGAAATAAGCAATTTACATAAGTCTTTCAAGTGCCGATATCCTTGAAATGCAGCTGACAAATTATGCTGTTCTGATAAAACAACTTTATCAACAAAGCTCTTCCTTTCTTCTCTAACGACATGGCGAAGAATGATTTTGCGGCAGTGAGTACTCGCTTTTTAAATTACTCTAAATTTGCGTAAAGGCCTTTATCGTACATGAAAAGTACCATCTATCGGCCGAAATTTGAACTATTTTTTTATTGCAGATTTTTTCCCCCCATGATCCATACAGAACAGAACGTCGTCTCATGCCCCCGTATCCGTGACCATTCTGGTCACTGCACGGTTTGGTGGGCATGTTACGGGAATTTTATTTAATTAACAAAATATTTACAGTAGGAAAACGAAACAAAACTAACTATATACAGAATTTACAATTATATAAGAAATTTTTCAACTTAGAAATATAATTTGCAGTAATAAACTTAGAAATATAGTGCTGAGAGATAAAATGTGTAAAAATATACATATAATCTGTGATCACTTATTTTTTATGATATAGTAGATCAGGATGCAGTTAAAAAAATCAGATGGAAAATAATTTGAGGAATGGAAATGAAGACAATCTCTGATTGATTGAAATGTGGGACAGGAAACTGCGGTGCTTGTTTTTTCCCTTAGTCTTTTTTGGTATGAGACTTGATGTTGAAAGCTATGGAGGCAAGAATAGGTCTCTATTTTCACTTATAAATTTGATTATACTGTGGATTTTTTGCCTGGAAAGGAAGTTGTTGGCGACTCTTTTCAGCCGTTCCTGTTCATGGCTTAGTGATGGTTTTTTCATATGCCAGGAGATTGTAAGGAGGCATTCTGTAGCATAATGAAGTGCGGTGCCTGTCCCACCACAACTGCACTGGTCACTCTCAGACAGATTGAACCTTTTGAGGTAGGCAGGAAAAGGGCCGTGTTCTGAGAAGAAAATAATATCCTCTCTGATCCAGTTAGTGGGATTAAGGTTGACTGAATGCAGGATATTAAAAAATTTTCTGCCTGTGACACCATTGCTCCCATATCCTTGCCATTCCTCAAGCATGTCTTTCCGGAGGAGGGCTTTTATATGTGCTTTAGGAAGCTTTGTTGCATATAAAATTGCCCATTTTGCGTTGCGTCCTTTGCCAGTTGATCTGCTTTTTCATTGTCTATATTGCCCGCATATGCTTTAACCCATGAAATTTTTATTGTTGGTTTTGAAAGCAGGACACCAAAAATTTCTCTTGCTGTTTGGTTTGTGCTCTTTGGATTTGAAGATGCCATGATACTAGCTCTATTGTCAACATGTATTTTAAAAGTATTGTGGTTTGAAAACTGAGATGTATATTTTACTGCTTCATGAAGTGCGGTGAGTTCAGCTTGGAAAACCGTATTGTTGTCATTCAATTTAGCAGACCAGTGGTAGGACCAGGAATCATTAAACAGAACGCAGATCCAACTCCATGTTCTGTTTTTGAGCCATCTGTGAAGATATTGATATTGTTTATTTGAGATAAATTTATTCCTTCATCTTCCAATGTGATTTGGTTGGGATTGAGATGCTGTTAAGGGTGAGTAGACAACCAGTTGCTTTCTTCTCAAGCTCTTCTGGTTGTATCTCTGTTATATTATGCGGAAGAGGGATTCTTAAGCGATATATTGTCGTCAGTCTGGCTTCAAACTGCAATTGCAGGTGCAGGGGTGGAATGCCGAGAATGGTTTGTAGCGCTGCTGTTGGAGTTGTGAAAATATAGAGAAGAAATATATGAAGCCTGAAATATAGAGAAGAAATGGTCTCTGAATGGTAGAGAGTTTCCTCTTCATTCTATATGTTGGGTTTAGACACCATGCTGATGAACCATGGGCGAGCAGTCTCTCAACTGCTGTCTTGCAAAGAACTCTTTTGTGTTTCTGAGAGATTCCCCATGTGCTGCCAGCGATTCTTTTGAGGTTTTGGTGCATTTTAATTGCCTTTTCTCCTTGTTTTTCTATGTGTTCTAGCCAGTTTAATTGCTCATCAATGTGGACTCCTAGATATTTAATAAATTTGTTTCTCTTAATGATGTCTCCATTCCATATGATTCTGGGGCCTCTCATCATTTTGCTGAATAAAATATGAGTTGTTTTTTCCGTGGAGATGGAAAGTTGATTATTTGAGCACCAGGAGTTAAATTTGGCTATTGTAAGTTCAGTTTCTCTTTCCAGGCTATTTTTTGTGTCCGCTTCGATAACCAGTACAAAATCATCTGCAAAGGCTTGTATATGTATATTTTCTGACCAGACCTGCTTGAGAATTTCGTTGGCTACGAGACTCCACAGAGCGGGACCACTGCATGATCCTTGAGGGCAGCCTTGTTTCTGATCTTTCATGGTCCTACCTTCTGGAGTCATTAGGGTCACTTTCCTGTTTTAGAGGAGACTGTGAAAGAGACGATTGATGTTTAAAGGACAGGGACTTTCATCCAGACTCTTGAGAATTTCTTTGTGTTGCAAGTTGTCAAAGGCTCCTTTTATATCAATAGAGAGCACTAAGACATGCTTGCCCTCTCTTCTTGCAACTTGAATTTTGTTTATCGACTCATGGATGGCTGTGTCTACTGATTTACCTTCCCAAACCCATGTTGACGCTCGCTGAGGCTATTAGTGGTCTCAAGATGGTAAGTCAACCTTTGAGT
This sequence comes from Argiope bruennichi, assembly GCF_947563725.1. NCBI lineage: Eukaryota > Metazoa > Arthropoda > Arachnida > Araneae > Araneidae > Argiope > Argiope bruennichi. Next base: position 5,698,417 of record NC_079153.1, on the reverse strand, counting down.
CATCAATTTCTCTAGCACCTTCCCGATTGTTGGCAGGAGAGAAATGGGTCAATATGAAGATGCCAGTCTCTGATCTTTTCCTTGTTTCCGGAATAAAATAATATTTCCTATTTTCAAGGAATCTGGGAAGCAACTTAATTCTAGGCACTTATTAAAGAGAGTTGAGAAGATATTATGAAAGCGCTTGTGTATAATTTTAAGAAGGAGGTTGTCAATTCCATCAATACCGGGAGCTTTACCTGACGGAAGGTTGTCTATAATCATTGAAATTTCTTGGAAGGAAAATGGAGGGTCTAGTGGATGCGTTATAATTAGTTGAAATAGCAAGAGATGGGAAAATCTGGTCCAAGATGGTTTGCGCTGCTTCTTTCAGACTTCCTTTTGGGTCACTGTTCATCAGGTATGGAATTTGTGATGGGGAAACAGATTTCCGGAAAGCGGCTTTGTAATGCTTTCCATATAGGTTGGAGGCTGAACTGCAGAAATTTCTCCAGCCCGTAGTTTTTGCTTGTTTATGTTTTTTGTACTCTGTTTTCTCTTTCTTGAAGATCTGGTATCTCCACTGCCTTTCAATTTCTGGTGCACTCTGTGCTCTCTTTCTTAGTGCTCTTACTTTCTTTTTATGAATTTCTAATTTCTCTGCATACCAGTTTGGTTTCGTTAACAAAAGCTGTTTTTTGATCTTAAAGGTTTTGTTGCAGGCATTAATAATAGAGTTTTGAAGAACTATTGTAGCGTCATTTAGCTCTCTGGAATTTCTTGCTGTTGCTATTTTATTTTCTAGATAATAAATATCTTTACCAAGTATATTGAGAAATCTAGGATGATTCCCGTGGCGTGTCTTGTATCTTTTGTAGAACTGGTTAGCTGTAGTGGATGCTATTGTTGTTTGTATATATCTATGGTCACTTAAGGAAATATCCTCCAGAACCTCTCAGTTAATGGAAGAGTCTATAATTGATTGGAAACATAAGGTCAGATCTGGCCAGCCAATGCTGTTATTTCTTTGGAAAGTTGGTGGGGCATTTGATTTATTTAAGATGTATAAATTATTTGCTAAGATAAAATCCAAGACTTCATTATCTGTTGTCATTGGATCTGTACCTCCAAAGGGTGTTGCGTCCATTGAGATCAGCGCCGATGATAATGTTTTCCTCCGGGAGGCTGGTAATGATCTCTTGGATTTCTTGGAGAGTTGTGCTGACATTTTGTGCTGGTGAGGAGTAGGCAGAAATTATTGTGATGGGATATGAGTATGTTTTAATTTTTACAGCTACCACGTTGACTTTTGTTGCCATTAGAGCAGGTTTTATTTGGGCTGACGGGATGAGAATTGCAGCTTTCTGGTTAGTGGAACAAAACGTTTTCCATGATTTTGGAATTCCAGGGATTTCGTTGTTATTGTGGTATTGTTCTTGTACTAGCATGATATCCGGTTTTATCATGCTTGCTGTCAAGTGAAGCTGGTTGGTGGATGCTTTAGCTCTGGCTAAATTTATTTGGAGTATTTTTAGTGGGCCTTGAGTAGAGGCTGTCGCAATGTTAAAGGGAAAAGAAGAATTTTGAAAATTAATACGGTCCATACTAATAATAGTCCCTTGATTTTTTATAAGCTGCTACTGCTTTTTGGTAGCAGGGACATTGATTGTCGACGGCTTTGTGCCTCACGTTGCCCATGATCCATACAACCTAAATATCAAGTTTCTTCAACATCCTTCCACTAGAGCGGACACTACGTAGGTCTAAACAGGGTAACTTTAATTATAACCACCCTGTATACAATGAGTGTATACTAAATGTTTTAATTTGTCCTATATATTGAAGGAAAAATGTTATTTAATTTCAATATTCAATAGATGAAATAATAATGAAACATGAGCAAAAATGTATTTATCAGAAGTAAAAAAAATGTAACAGCAATTATAATAATTAATTAAAATTTCATTTTATATCGTAGAGGCCTTTTGAAAAAAACCTATACCTATACAAAACCTATACAAATTCCCTTTATAATTATAATGAAGAAATAGGAAAATACTTTTTTATAAATGAACTAGAAAGCAAAATGTTTATATCTCGTCATAAGTTCAGCATTCAAAACAAAAACGCAAAAAAGTGAGAGGCTAAAAGCAAAATTTAAAAAATAATATTTCAAACTAACCTTTCAGTTTCAAAATATAAATATAGTTAAAATCAAATTGATCACTTCCTTTCTATAAAAGCATCATATTTTTATTTACGTATTTTTTGCCTTCGAAAATGTGATAAAAAGATTCTACTTTTAGATGCTCTTATAAAAGCAGTTTCAAAATATTTTTTTAAATTCAAATTTAATATCAGGCACATGTATTCACGAACAGTGCTTGTAGCGTATTTCATTTGTTATCTCAATTCCTAGCTTTAATGAATAGATTAATAATGCAATATGAAATTTTGCGTTTGAAATCTTAATTCCACGTCTATATTTAAATGTCCCATAATACATTTCAAATAAAGAGCGAAATAAAAATGACCTAGAATTTCCTTCGAAAAAAGACTTGTAAGTGAAATATCGATTTCTAGAAGTAGCAAATTGACAAGTATAAATTACATTTGTTTTTAATTTAATTTCGTTATCTTTATACCAAACATATTTCATAATAAAGATAGCGGATATAAGTGGATAACAATAATTGAAGACTATCGAAAAGAGCATCCAAATGTGGTTTCTTAGTTACTTTAAAATATGTGTCTGATATTTTTATTATTATTATGTGTGAACATTATGTGATGTTGCTTTGGTTAGGGAGTTTTGAAACTCGCAATCGCGTAGGCAAGGAATAAAGCATAAATGGCAATTTTCATCATCATCTTTTAATAGCATATATTTTTTAACTGCTTTTACCTGTATTGCATTGTAATTATGTATGCTTCTTTGACAGCAGATGCGTTTTTAAAAGGTTGACGTAGAACTACGACATCGTAACTGCTATTTCATCTCAAAATCGATCGAGCTCCAGAACGTTGTTTGCCAGCTAGAAAAATTGAAAAGAAAGTTTAAAAAAATTATCATGATCTCTCTCTATATATATGTAAATCCATAGTGATTTCTCTATAGATATACTATTATCTCTAAATTATCGAAATTAATTATGGATTGCCATTATCGAAAAAATTATCATTATATATATATTTGTTGTATATATTGTATATGTTGTATATATTGTATTATATACATCTCTCTCTATATATTTATATATAGATAGAGAGGGATAAAGATCGGTGAAGAAGTCACATGATTGTTTTAAATAGGTTTAATCTCGTTAATGACTTAAATTAATTAAGACAAATAATGACTTAAAAATAATAATGTTCTCACATGATAATTTGAAATTTGCGATCGCAGATTTCCTTTTAATTTTTTATTTTTATTTTTATTTTATTTAATAACGTACTAAGAGCTTAAATAAAACTTATTCCTTATTCTCATTTTATATCATATATTTAAAAAAAAATAAAATTGATAATATTCAACAGATGTCAATCAATTATCTAATATTTAACTTTGGCACTTAAATAAATTAATTGAGATCGAGTTATTTTCAAAACTTTACAGCATTTTAATATAAAGACCGTTCATCCTCGGATTCGGAAACATACTCTAATTTTGCGCATGCGTCACGAAACTTATTTTGTCAAAAAGGGGGTCAGAAGATCGATGATGTTTACATGTAACTATAGGGTGGGCTCTGATTATTTGAGGCATTAAAAGGCATGGTAATTGTTAATTTTTTAACTGTTGATTACCTTCATTTAACGAAAAAATATTGTCGTAAAATGGCTAGTCTTGAGGTTCTGAAACTAAGAGAATATCTTAATGAATAATCCCTTAAAATTATATGTAATACTTTTTCAGACTTAAAATATTGGATTTAGATTTACATACAAAACAGATTCAATTTAAGGAACAGAACTTACCTCCAAATCTATACAACAATTATAAATATTTGAATACATTTGATTTCAAAAAGGATCAATTAGCTCGGACCGAAAATTCATAGTTCGGACCGAAAGTTCGATGCATAATTCAAAATGTTCAATATTCTATTGTTAAAGCACTTTTTTCTAAATTAGTATTCTGACTTTCAATTATCAAAATGAAGCACTAATTTTATAATAAGTTCATCGTTCGTTTTCTAAATTCATCACATTTTAAAGAAAAGCGAACTGCTGTTTTCCGATGTTGTGATAAATATTCGATACACATTCCAATTATTTTCTTAGACCCATTTAGCCATCTGACAGTTGATAAAACTGAACCCGACGATGCACTGCCAGGAAATGACACAAACCATCATTTTAGTCTGGCTGAATATTCCGAGTGCATAAAAGGCGGGCGGCGATAATGCGTTTATGATGGCCTCTTCCTTATCGTTATGGGGGCCCGGTGAAAACTTGATGTGCAAGTTGTGGAAACTTGCATATCAAGGGCATTCCTCTCTTATCATTCATGAAGGAATCTCTGGAATGCCATCTTGGTCCCATGCCATTGCTTTGGCAAATATGCCCACATCAAACATTGAGACGCAAATAACGAGATGTTGGGTGGAGTTCACATTATGATGCACTTTATAACTTGTCAGTTTATTGTAACCAGAATTCGGAGTGATATTTTATTACCACAAGGATTATGAATGAATATGAAATGCAGAAACGTTTCAAAGTATGCACAGTTCATATTAATTTATTTGTACATATTCATTTTTTATGTTTGAGTATATTTTTCATTGATACATAGCTGCGTACCTTTTAAGTAAAGTATTAATTTTGCAATCGCCAGACTAGAGATAAAAATTAGTAAGCGAAGGTCATTTTATTACAATTTATGTCCAGTGTAAGTGCCTGAAATGCGTCAATATTTCTAATCTCATTAAACAAAATTCTATAGTAGATATAGCATATAAAGGTTATTATTACTAAAATTTTATTAAAGATGATTTCATCCACATTTGCAGTATTCAAATGATAAAGAAAATTTACATTTACAGTATTCAAATGATAAAGATCCGAGTTAATTTTGAAAATAATATGTGAAGGAAAGTAGCCTTCCCATTGTCGTCATTGAAAAAAGTAAATTATTCAATCATATCAAAACCTTATTTTTTAAAAAAATCTTTTGACTACACATCAGCCACTATTTCTTTGGACGCAATGGAGAATTAATACTTCGCACCTTTCTCTGATCTGCCAGCAGTTTCTTTTGAAAAGCGAAACATTTTCCCAAATTGAATTACTTTGCATTTCCCTTTCTTTATCGTTTCCAATTTTCCACTTTTTGTGTGTGACTATGGCATATCTTGTTAAGATATCAAAAGTGAGTCAAATTTGATTTTCTCCATAAACTATGAATTCAGATTAAGATGTGCGCAATGCTCGACATAAAATAAAAGGGAACATTTTATTTAAAATTCCATTTAGTAACTTATTGCATAAAATATACAGTTCAGTTAAAAGGAAAATATATCTTTGTCTTCTTTTTGTTTTTCCTCCAAGACATCCAAATTAAATTTTATGGATTTTAAGGAAAATGTAAGAAAATTTGTAACCTTGTAATTTTAAGGAATTTTGTAACCTTATTAAATGTTTGCTATTTTTTAAGAGATGTGTTGTTCTTTGATATGCTTTGAAATTTATGATGTTCGATTCGAAATATAACCTTTAATATAATAAATAGAATTTGTAAACAAAGTTTATTTATTAAAAAAATTTAAACCAATTTTTTTTCTATTCCAGAAACGTTTATTATTTTCAATTTTTTTTAAAGATTTACTAGAATATCAGTGCGAAACAAAATTCACTAAGGTAGAAGATAATATCCTCAATTTCTCTATGAAATTTCTTTTCATTTCTATCATTGTTCATTTATTATTATATGTGAGTTCTTTTCATTAATTTTAAGATATAACATAGCTTGATAAAAATAAAATGATAGCTAAAGAAATGTTGTAAACTTCTCTTTTCATTATTTAAAAAAATACCTAGAGTTTAAAATTCGAATATATTCCTTTTAAAATTCTGAGCTCCTGTTATTTTTGAAAGAACATTTTCGCATATTATTTTTCAATTCAAACACCCATTTTTCCGATGCAATTTCCTTCTTTGAAATATATACCGTTTCACGCCAGTAATTTAAGATTGACTTCTCTACATACATCCAGTGGCTGTATTTCATCTAAATAATTTTCATTAAAAATTTCTTCGTCATTTATTTGGCCAGGAGCATATGGCGAACTCGTATTGTCACACACATCCTCTTATAATGCGTCCGAATCTAATGTTTCCATATCTTCTAAGGATTCCTTTACAATTAAGAAGTCAAATGATATTTTTACTTAAAAATAAAAATAAATAACTTTTTCCATTGAAAATGAAATTTGTTTATTGAATACTAGCTTTAATTGTTCAGCAAGAATTTATCGTACAATTAACTGAATTATTCTTCAGAATGAAAATGAATGTATAACTTCTTTTGACCTTGTCTGACTTTGAGCATTAAAGGAGAGAGAGATTGCTATGTTCAATAATAAACGACCCAATCTGCAAGAGAAAGTGCTAAACCGAAGAGAATTCATTTAATCAAAAGAGTTGAGAACACCATTCTTCTAGTCAGAAAAATGTGAATGGCCCCCATTTTAAGAATTTTTTAGCAAACAAACATAAAACTCTTATAAATTATTTTTCTTGGTATTTTTTTTATTATGTCTTTAATAAAAACCTATGTTTTTTAATTAATTAATTATTTTTAGTGAATTTGTAATCTTATGAAGTAAAAAGAAGCAAATTTTAAAAAAACTTGACCATATTTAAAAAAAAAATGGATTACATTATATAATTTTTGGAAAAAGTTTTCTATAAAGTTAGGCACTTAAGTGAAAAACATTTTTTAAGTATTTATTCTAATTACTAATGAGCAAAAAAAAAATCTTAATCAAAGATTCCAAAAATGGAAAATTTGGCACTTAACGGATTACCATGAAATAGTAAATTTACCGGCTTAAGTGTGAAATAATGGAAAAACTTATATAATTTTGCAAAACCATTTTTTTTCTTTAGAATGTAGGTATCAAAGAATTCAAAAGTTTAAATCATTATAAATAAACGTGCATCCATTATTCATTACTATATAAGGATATTATTCCGTGTACATTGACGATTATAAAAGTGTGTTAATTGTCTTGAAATAATCGTATGTATAACCTAAACGTGAGTAGCTCTCGTTAAATATACATAATTAAATGGTGCACATTAAATAATATACACCATTTCACATATATAACATATAATTACTTCGCTCACGTAGTTGCGAAACATATTCTTTTAAATACCCCTTACATCAATAAATGTGAGAGGTGCAAATTTTGAAATAATATCTACTCTTCATAATAGTTAATCTGATATATATATATATATGTGTGTGTGTGTGTGTGTGTGTGTGTGTGTGTGTGTGTGTGTGTGTGTGTGTGTGTGTGTGTGTGTGTGTGTGTGTGTGTGTGTGTGTGTGTTGTGTCTATAATTGTGGAAGCCTATAATAGTTTTATAAACTGAAATTCTATAAAATTGAATATCATTTTCAAGATAATTTTAATTTATACAGAATTTAATAAAATAACTTTTATAATGGATATTTTTATTGAAACAGCAGCAATAAAGAAATATAAAAGAAACATATAAACTATGTTATATACGAAAATTCAAATTTATGTTAGTTAATAAAGGCTATCTGTATAATAATTATACAGATAGCCTTATGTATCATTTATGGTCTTGTAATGTCGTCCCATAGAGTTTTCTAATGCTTTAAGTTCCCCAGTTGTTTACTATGATACCATGATTGAATTATTGCTTCATGTAATCGGTTTTTATTACTGAGTTGCTTCTGTGTAATAATTTTCTTAAGTCTGCTCCATAGATTTTCCATTAATTTAAGGTCTGAATTATTCCCAGGCCATTCCAATAGTGAAATACGATTATCGTAAAAACACGTTTTACGCACAGTTACAGCATGACACTGAGCTGATCCTGATGAATTATAAATTCTGAATTATTTGATAAAAATATTACCTTCGAAAATCAGCAATTTAAGGATTAATAATTCATTCATGTATTTTTGGGACATTTATATTCACACGCTTACATAGGAATTCTGCTTTCGTATAACCTGCTGTCATATTACATCCGTGTTTCACAACATATGTAATGCAATCAGGGTGGAAATGTTCTTAAATTATTCTCCTTATTTAATTTATGCTGTTAGCAAATAGTTTCGCATTGCATCATTGTTCTGCTATCAAATATCTAATACATTTGAAAGAAATTAACTGATTAAACATGAGTTTCTAATCGGTTTATTTCTTTAAAACTTTTTTTTTCGAATATAAAAATGAATATAAAATTTTATCTAAAGTTTTACTATAGTAATTATAATTACAATTTTTTTTCTTTAAAGTTGATGTATAACTAAACGCTATTTAAACAGTTGCTTTATCTGATAGAGGAAGAAATATATTATTATTATATAGAATTTTAGGTAATTTTAGATTTTCGAAGTATTTTAGTTCCAAGAATTTTATCACACAGAATTCTTTGTAAACATTATTTTTATTATTAAATAGTAAATCGTTTTTTCCAATATTATGCTTACATTTAATTAGATCAAGAGTTATACATTTAGTGTACGAATTTTTAAACTCTAAATCCCGAATTTATTATTTAATAACAATTTAATTTTATTATTTATAAGACCAAAAATGTATTTCCTAATTTTGTGAATGTTTTCACTATTGTGTTCCAGATTACAGTAATTTTGAAATTCCTCAAATATAATTTGAAAATTGCCACCTTTTCCTTTATCTCTTTTAAATCTTTTAGTATAGTTTTCTTTATTTAGAAAATCTTTATATATATTAAATTTGTAATATATGCAGTTATTGTTTAAATCTCCGTAACCGTCCCCATTTAATTTACTATTGTGTCCATAAGGAAATAAAGGTTTTAGGTTACAAATATAAATGTTTTCTAGGTCTAATCTTTTGTTTAAGTCATTAACATTATCTTCTAGAATGTAGATATTTATATTATTAAAGTTATGGTTTTGAACTTGTTTTAGTTCAAAGTCAGTATTCCTATTTTTTATAAAGTTTTTAATATCAGATCTATGATTATTAATTCTTAAAGTGAGTTCGGTGCTAGTTTAGTCAATATATTTTAAATTACATTCTGAACAATTAAAAAGATAAATCAGGTTTTTGTTTTTACAGAATGCTTGTAAGTTTGAGATTTGATTATTGATATTTTTCTTTACCTGCTAATGGACATGTCTTACACTTCCCGTTTTCACAAATTTGATACTTTTTATATATTTAAGATTTTTATAACATAGCGATTGTGCCAGTAACTTTTTATCCGTGAATGCTCCTGACACAAAGCTATCCACAGTGTCCCTTGGTTGAGAGCGCGACAGGCCATGCGCTTTGATAAATTTCTTATTAGCCTCTTGCAAAATTTTATTCATTTATTATAATGAAGATATATCTCCCTAATGCCAAAAACATGGAAATATCGAAAAAGTAAATCTAGAAGAATAATCCCAAATTTTTTTTAGAATTTCTAAAAAAATGTTATATATATATATATATATAAACGTATTAGAATCAAGTTAATAGGTAAATTAAAAAAATCAAATAAAAATTAAACCAAAAATATTATGAAAAATATAAAAAAGAATCCGGCCTGAAGACTTTTTCAAGGGTCAAGGTTTTTATTTATTTTTTTATATTTTTATAGGCGGGATTCTTTTTTATATATTTTTATATTTTTTATATTTTTTTTTGGTTTAATTTTTATTTTATTTTTTTTTATTTACCTACTAACTTGATTCTAATACGTTTGTATCAATTCGTCTGTGTTTTAGAAGTAGCTGTAATTGCGCTCTCTAAATACTATGAAGTTGTTTTTTGGTTTTAGTTTGAATAGGTAATAAATTTTAGTTGCGACTTCGAAACTGTTTTGTTTCGCTTTCATTTTAGTTTCGTTTTCAAACTATTTCTTACTTTAGATTGGTTACTTATATATATATATATATATATATATATATATATATAATAGTAACCAAATTAGTAAAAATAAAATGGAATAAAAATAGAATCAAAAGTACAATCAAAAATAAAATAAGTTTCAGGTCTGAAGCCCTAATCTAAAGTAAGAAATATTTTGAAAACGAAACGAAATAGTTCCGGAATCGCAACTAAAAATTATTTCTTATTCAAACTAAAACCAAAAAAGGAATAGGAAAAACCATCATAGTATTTAGTGAGGGAAAATACAGCTACTAATTAAACACAGATGAATTGAGACAAAAGTAATAAAAATCAAGTTAAAATCAATTAAACCAAATGAAAAAGGAATGGGGCCTGAAGACTTTCTCAAGGGTCATCCTAAGGCAAGGATTCAGAAAAAGGGATTTTTTCTGTGAAGGCATGCAGACTAGAAAATCTAATAGTGATTCCTCGTGATCCGAAAATCCCCTTAAATTACGTCCAAGAGATATACCATTTTAACAGAAAGGAAAATACAAAACGATAAATTTAAAGAATAAATCCATTAATAAGCAAAAATACAATAACAAAAATACCATATAATAACACTCAAACGAGTAATGTCAACAAAAAGGAAAAAACATACCAGCAGCATTCAAAAAAATTTTAAGCTATCTACTTAAAAATTTCCGGCTTTTAAACCTCCACGCTAACGCATTTAAGGTAAAAAACAATTGTAGGGTCCCAGCGTTATCTACTGAGTTAGTTAATTTGCAAGGAAAGATCTATTTTTATTTTAGATAAAGGATTAATCCCAAATCACACTTTGTTTAATCAAAAAGTTGATATTACAGTAGTTTTTAGGAAATTCATTTTTAATTAAATTTTTAATGAGGTTATTTGAGGCTTCAATATAGGAATTTTTATTATATTATATATATATATATATATATATATATATATATGATATAACATTTTTAAGCAAATTTAAGTAGTAACATCAGAAATACTTGCTTTACCTTAATATATCAGAATTTATTCCTTTGTCAAATTGTCCAACGCCAGACATTTCGCTCGTCTATGAATCATATTAAATGAACTATGTCTAAATGACTTACTAACAACGGGTCATTTGGAAGGACCAGAATGTCTTAAGTGCAGCCTTTATGTACGTGCCTACTTGATTTGTAGCATGTGATTGGAGGAACTAGTTTTACAGGACCATTTAGAATAGCAAGAGTACTTGCATAAATTGTGGCAGCGTTAATCTTTAGGAGTTCCAAAATTATATATAAACTACCAGAAGCCTAAAGAATGAACTATTATTATTATTTTTTATAGTTTATTTCGTTTTAAGCGATTAATATATGTATAGGCATAAAATATATTCTCAATACCAATAGTTTTCAAATCTTATTGAGAAATTATTAAAGTTGCTGTAAATCTCACATTTTTCTTAATAGTTGTTTCCATTTTGCTTTTTACGCGATTTCATTATCCTATCATAGCAATATACATTTTAACATCTCTTTTTACGTTTGAATCAAAACTTATCGTTTAATTTTCGTGGGGAGGTAAAGAATACTTCAGGAGACCGATTTCACATAGAAAAGTAAATCCGTAAACGACATTTGCATGCACAAAAGGGACAAGTGAAGTGAACACAAGGAAACAGTATAGTTAAGTGGCAACGAATGTGACTTTTATTCCAATGTAAAGTACAAGTTCACAGTAGATGCTCAGAGTTGAAATAATTTACAGAAGCACAGAATTTACAGCGCCGTTGCATTGACGTCGAAGATTTTCAAAAACACCTAGCATATTACAAACAATGACTGCGGCGGCCACTATTCGTGCAACAAAGATCCATTGCAATGTCGACGGGGTTCTCGTACACATTGTTTTTCATGGTCCCCACAAAAAATAAAGTCCATGAAAGATAAATCAGATGACCTGAATGGTCAAGTGATCGGTTTACTTTTCAATGCTTGACGTTAGTTGGGTACACATAGCACTCTTTACATACCCATGCGTACATTTGAGGACATATTTTCATATGTGAATTTGGTTTCCTGACGTATCCCCTATCTACCCATGAAATTTGAACGATAGTTTTGAATCACCCTGTATAATTTATCTTTCGTTTGGAACCACCAAGACATATTTGGTTTCTGTCGACATTAAACAACAAGAGCCATTATCACATGCATAACAGCAATGATTACACGTAATTAAGTGACGAATTTCTTTACCTTATATTTATTTGATATCTTCTTGATTCTAGAATGCAAATATATATATATATATATATATATATATATATATATATATATATATATATATATATATATATATATATATATATATATATTGCATACTGTAAAGAAGTTTTGTAACTAAACCATCAATATTTAACAATCCTAGCTGATTTAAATGACATCTTGTTGATTGTTTTCTGTGCTTATTCAATAACTCTATATCCATTAGTTAGAGTGATTGGTAATGAAAAAGATCTGTAATACTTTATTTTACCCCTCTTTAACAATAAAAGCATAAACAACTAATTTAAAGTCCCTAAAGCATTTCAGTTATATAATTTAGAATTATTTCTGATAATATTCAACATCGAAATGTTTCAAATGGAAGTACTACTGTAACTCATTTTCTTAGTTATCAAACAGTGAACAATGTGCGTTGTAATATAAGCAGCGATTATTGTTATAGACATCGAACAAAAATTATGTTTCCCCGCAAGAAAATTGTTAAATCCACTATCAGTCCTATGCTTTCCGCAAATTTTAGAGAGAGACAGAGAGAGAGGAAAGCTTTATTGAATTTATTTCACGCCCCCACAAGTTCCTGATAGGACGTCGTAAGCACGTGGTCTGTCTTTTACACGCTACGTCAGTTCCGTAAAACGATGGAATCATAATTGCTTGTACAGATTTCAGCGTCGATTAACATCTAAACAGTTTAAAATGAACAAATCTCTTTCAATTCGCAAGACTGACGTCCTCTCTCTACTCTTTGCAATTCATTTTAACCTTATGCTCATACATTCATGTCCAAGATTCTATAAAATAAGTTGTTGTTTATAAAGAATTTCAAATTGTGATGTTTCTGCGCTGTTCAAGTTATTTATAAATATTATAGAATGCTTAAAAGAAATATGTATGTTTTGTGGTATATTATAAATATTTTTGAACACAAAATTATAGACGTGTTTAATAATGATAAAGTATTGCGCTACTTTTTCTGTTATTTGAAATACAATGGGTTTCTTTTAAAATTATTGTTAAGCATTACTAAAGTGAATATGGATACGCATATACATATGAAATAAATTAAAATACAATTCTCTTAGCATTTATTTTATATAATTCCCTTCCTTCATTTCCCTAAATTTTGAAAAGAAACTTCGGAACAATCGCATATGAGGATAAAATGTAGTGGAAAAAAATCGATAAAGTAATTTAGGTTCTTTCACTTAAATCTCTTTATAATTAACAAGAGTCCTTTTCAAAAGATATACTCATTTTTAATACCAAGTAATATTCGTATTCAGTCATTTTTCCTTCAGAATCGTAAAGGTCATTGATTATCGATAAATTAGCGTTTTAATTTGTTTACCCTCTAGCTTCATTATCCCGGAAATGAAAAGAAAGATAAGGCTTCGACATTTATTAAAGCGAAAAGAAATTATTTTTCCACCCAAATGGCTGGTGAATAATTTTCTTTGTTTGACTTGAGTTCCGGAATACTTTGTTTGCGACGCAATTAACGGGCGAAATTATGGAGCGACCATAACAGAATCCGGATGTGTATGCATTTCCAATTTTCGTTGGATCGTTTGCTTTAAAGTTTAAGGGCTTTTAGGATGGTAATGTTGTTGGAAATAAAGAAAATTGGGCTTCCTTGTATTACAGTGATAAGTATAAGTGTGAACTCGATGGAAGAAAATCAACATTCTTGATTGGATTTTTAAAAGATTATATAACGTTAAATACTTTATGAGTTAATATATGTATAAAAATGACATAAATCCGTAACAATTCAAACTTGGCATTGCTTGGTTTACTACATGCTATTACTAGCATAATTTTTACATCTAAAACAATAAGCCATTTAGATTTCACCTCTCTTTATTTTTATCTGTTTGGATCTTTAACCATCGTTAAATTATTTGCGTCTGTATAAATGCGTTTGGATATTTGCGTCTATACATATTTTACAATTCTAATCAAGGAATAACCCTTCTTTTGTTAATCTTTTAGTCTTGATATCACATATTTAATATTTTCGCCAGTTTGTGGCAGGTGACGCCCTTGCCATCTAATCGCGGTTCAAAATGACGAGGTCCGTCCCAAAATAGCCTCAGTGTTGCTTTAAAACGGGGCGTTAATATAACTAAACTGAACTAAAATAAAATCGCCTTTTTTTGGACTAACATATATATTTCCCAAAGTCATTACCTCATTTCCAACTCTTTGTTAAATTTTGAGTATTATATCATGCTGTAAGTATCACTGATTCTACAGCATGATATATTTTGTAGTTATAAAGACATTGCATGATTATTCTTATAATTATAGAGAAAAAGACAAGAAGTTTATAATCACTGATGACAGAAGTAGACATTTGAAAAGGGGTTGATGTTCTATCATGCTTCCCCAATAATATCCTTATGTTTAGAAATCTTGGCTTTACAAAAGTGTTACATTTTATCAATATAAAATGCAGTTGTGCATATATTTTAACCTATTAATTCCTACACACATAATACATATAACTGCAGAATTTGCCATTTAAATCTTCAATTAAATTAAAGCAGAAATTAATAACAGAACCAAAAAACATTTAGAGACAATTTAATATCTCATTTGTCCTTTACATTGAAATATGGCATGACATAACACTAAATGTCTCAAATAGATGTTTTAAGAAATTGAAACTGACTAAAAATTAATATTTTATATAATAAAATGCATGTTTTGACATTGTATTATGAATGACATTGAATTGTCTGTGATTTTTTTTTTAAATAGAAAGGAATTATTTATTTATTTTTTTAATTTCGTATGTATTAGTTTTTGAAACCATTTTTTATTTTTGAAAACGTGCTGTAAAATTAAAATGAATAATATTAACGAAACCCTCAGAATTGCTTCTGAATTTTCTTAATAGTGTACAGAAGACTCTGAAATTCATATTACTTCATAAATGTAAATTATTCATGCAAAAATCAACATCCATTAAAAAAATGATATTTAAAGCTTATCAAAATCACTTTTAACTACGTAAGAATATTTTTTTCAGATTCTTGAAGTAATTTTATTTTTTATAATTAAAACCACTTCTCAAAATTAATACTATAAATATTTCAGACTTCTTTTCTTTTCTTTTTTTAATCAATCCACATGAGCGTTAAATTCTAGCTAGATTCCTATTCGAGTTATTAGTTATTCAGGGATGAAAGTTTGCAGATGCTCTTCATTATTTTGCTGTTACTATACAATTTCAAAAACTGTGAAATTTCCAAATAATGTATGTAATGTTCCTTTACAGGATATATTTATTAAGTATTTTATCTTCATTTATTTATTACGGTTATCACAAATTCGTACGTTTAATTAAATGTTTCTTAGCATATTTGGATTAAACAATCAAATATGCTAAGACAAAGAGTATGCATATTTAGATTAAGGTTTAGTTTGATCCCACACCAAAACTGTCTTTGAATGATCAACGTACTTTTTGAGTCGGTGAAAAGGTGTAAAAAGAAACGTTATGTGTTTCTTCAAATTTTCTCAGCACACAGGCGTTAGGACCCCTTTGTCTCTCAAACGGGTAATGTACCAGACCTGTAAAAATAGTTTGAAATTCGTGTTACCTCATGTTCATGACACCGGTCTGGGAATAAAATCTATTCATCGAAGTTCCTGCAACATTTTGTATATACAAAGAAGTTAAGTTAGGATAGATGATCACTCTTGTTTTTCATTCAGTTTCAAATTTAAATCATTTCAGTTAGAAAAATGCTAACTGTTATAATATTTTCAATATTTTTAAACTGTAGAAAGTTTATACAGAACTCGAATCCTTGGGTATAGACAATCTAAATCGATATAGTTCTCTGTGATTCGTATAAAACATTATAAACATGCAAAATACGTATAGATAATTTACTCAATTTACACATAATTATCATTCATTATGCATTAATTTTTACATTCATTATTTAAATATTTATCAAATAAAAATTATAGTACAAATACAATTCATTTGTAAACAAATTATCTTCTATAATATTTTAGCATTTGAATAATCAAATCTTTTACATACATAAACATGATTTATAAAAAAACTTTAAACTGACTTAAATGCTAGTACTGATATTACATTATGTTGACTGACTTTTGTGAATATTCTCCTTAATCCTTTAAAAAAGAAGGAGCATTATTAGAATTTTAAATTGCCAAGCGAAAGGTTTCAAACGTTTTTGATTCTCGCGTATTATTGAAGATATTACATGAGAAAAGAATTTTACTTTCAAGATGCTACAATTATCTTTCTCTCTGAAATAAATCTAAAAATATGTGATAATAATTCATTTCTTCTTAGTATTTTGCAGTTTAAAATTTCACTTAGTTATATGTGAAACAGAGAAATGCGCCATTTGAAATAACTAAGTCATATAAAACTGCATAAAGTTGCAATCCATATTTACGCAAAGCGTTCTATTCAAAATTTAAAATGCTAAGAAAATAATGCATAACGTGTTTCCTTAAAAGAGCCATTTTAATGAAAAGTTAATTCTTTATAGTTTATGAAAGAAGGTAATTACAGCCGCATAATTAAGCGAAACAACAATACACAACAGTGGATGTAGCAACCCATTTATAATCCTTATTCATAAAGCCCACCTAACTAATGATTAAATAAGGTAATTTTATATTATAATTTCTCTGGGGAATTCTTAGCAGGAAATGGAATACTTAGCAAGTTAGAAATGTTTCTAAGCAAATTATTTATTTAGAAATATAATCTCAGTTTAATGAGTTTTTTATTATAAAATATTATTTAACATTAATGAAAGATAATCCTTCAGTGCTTCAGGGAATTATGAAAGAGATAATGATTTTATGATTTGATATGTCTCTGAATTCTCTATACTTCCAGAAAGGTTCAATTTTTCACTCTACATCCTTATTTAATTACTACATTCTTACATTCTTAAGAGGATAATTGGAAGCTAAAATCTGTACTATTATTGCACAATTCCCTTCAGTAAATGTCCATGACAGATATGTCTGTTGATATTGCGTAGGATCTAGTTCATTTTATTTATGTTAACGTATAGTTTAACCCTATTACTAAATCAGGGAGCATTAGGAAGGAAAAAAAATATGGTATTACATAATGATCAAAGTGAACTTGGAGCATTTGAGATAAAAAGAACTGACACACAACTGAAGACATTCTCGGGTAGGGATTCAAACAAACAATTTTTTTTCTGTGAGGAATTTTTTTTCTGTGATCCCTCGTGACTCTAAAAACCCCTGAAATAAATAGGGGATTTTCGGATCATGAGGGGTCAATATTGTTGGACGAAAGTCAGTCCCCTCACAGAAAAAATCCCTTGTTTGAATTCTTGAATGAGTTTGACCTTTGAGAAAGTCTTCAGGCCGGATTCCTAATTTCTGTTTATATTACCGGATTCCTAATATCGGCATTAAAATGTGCTGGTCACTCCCATCTTGAAGATAAAGGAGTGGCTTATATCTAAAAGAGGATTATTCCAAAACCGTTATATTAAGTGAACTTTGACAACGTATTGCTTCTTGAATTCAGGCTATTTTCTAAAAATGATTTTTTTTCAATCGAGAAGTCAAAGTAAACGTGTTTCCATTGAAGATCACGCTTATTAGTAATCCATGTCTATATATTTTACTTAAAGGAGACTTGTAACTCCAGGTATATGATTGATTTTACCAACAAAAAATGTCATAAACTTCCGAATCGCGAATCTTTAACTTCTGAACTGTGGTATAGATGTTACTATGACATATCTAGTCATGTATATGTGTATGTAACATAATTTAATAGCGTTTTAAACTATTGCTAATGAAGCAAAAAAATATGATAATCTCATTCGAATATACATGAAGTCGAAAACGTAAAACTTTATAAAGTTGTAATAGAAAGGCAACAAATTTAAAATGAGATAAATAAAAATTCATTTATTTTAGCTAATTATATTAAATTATAAATTGTTTTACTTTTGAAATATTTGACATATTTTACTTCTTTTATTTTTACGTACTATAAAGAGGGAAGAAAAGCAGGATGTAGAAAGAAAAATCTGCAGTGGATGTTTTTGTATTATCTATCGAGGCATAAGCTTCCTACAAGAGAATTTATTCTTTTCCCAATATATCGACAACATCTTCTTTTCGGTATAGATCTTACAACTTAATACTTTTCACATTTCTGGCCTTTCAAGCACTTGATGGATGACGTCAGATAAAAGAGTAGACAAAAATAATAAATAAAAGGCTTTTTTTTTCTAAAATTACTCAACAGCATCTTCTTTTGGATGGCTTGAATTATCGGCTCAACATGCATAAAATGAAGTCGTTTCATCTGCAGTGTTTATTGACGTTTACAGCAAATGTTTTGATTATTTTTCGATGTCAATAATTTATTTTCCAAACATCCAATAATTTTAGATTTATAGTGAAACATAACCGATAAAAAAGTTAAAAAATGCAAATGCATTGTCGTTACAATAGTTACATTCGCTTGTTTGAATAAGTGTTTTTATTTAAGTATTGAGAGTTTCATAAAGCACTTGATTACTTTAGGTTAATCAATAAAGCTGAAGCTCAGACCCTTTTAATATAAAAATTTTACTGTCTATATTTTATTATACGTCTTTCATTTCTTTGATATGCGTATGTAACATAATTTAATGGCAACATAATTACTTTAAAATCTAATTACGATGTATTTTCCCCCCTTTCTGATATCGTCATTCTGTGTGCATTATTGTACACTTATTAACACTTATTATTATTATTATGTCATTCCTTTTTCTTTAATAGAAATAAATGCGCATTTGTAATAAATTCAGGTTATTTTTTTTTTCATTTAATACTCCTGATGTTATTTGTAATCAGTTTATAATTAGAAAAACACATACATTCTTAAGCAAAATCTTGCAAATATAAAAATTTAAAATCCAGAATGGATACCATTTCATCAAATATAATCGAAAACAATCTGAAAATTTAAAATAATGGCAAAGAATTAATTACTTTCTTCTGAATGAAATTTATTTTTTGTACTGCGAATGAGATTAGATTTAATTTTAATTATAACGACTGTTAACCTCCAGAACATTGACATATTTAAAATTTTGAAAATGCTTCAATTTCTTTTCAAATTATTTTTTCATCTGTCATTAAAAAACATTTTTGAGGATAATTTTAAATTTTTTATCACCTTTAAATGCCTCAGAAAACCATCATTTCCCTCATCTAATAATGAATAACACTATGTCATATAAAATTGTGAACAGATTACTTACAATTTATTTTTCGCTTGAATATCCCTAATTGTCGGTAGTTTAGCAGTAAGATTTCGACTTCGGAGCCGGAGGTGGAATCCCTTTTTCATTAACTGATTTACTAAGTACAAGTGCACGTTAAATCTAAATTGAGGACAAAAACTCTCTTCCGTTGGTTGGGTGCGGAAGCTTAGAAATCCCTATCTAGTCACTTTCATAATTACAAGATCCGTCTACAGATAACCCCTTATAATGAAATATCAATATAACTATTATCAATCTATAATAATTTTAGCTTTTAAACGTTTTCTTTTTCAGTTTTGTTGGTGAACATGAGCATGTAAATTTATAATAAGCATGATTAGCAAACTTCGATAAGTGTATTTATCACTGGTATTATTTACTTCTAACACACATTCAGTATCAAATTCTTTTAATTATTATCGACGAACATTGAAAAATGGATGCATCTAACTGGCTCATGTTGCTTGTCCGCCATGTTTTAAAGATAGACACTTCACTCAATTAATTTGTCGTTCCTAAACAGAATGAATCCTCATTTTAAGATATTCTTGTACTTCATACAATTTATCACAATCCGATGAATGTGGATTACGGTAAACTGTATGAAATATCAAAATCCATATCCTATAAATTGTATGAAGTATCAAATTGTATAATATGGATTATATATTTGTTTCTCTTTGTTATTTGACTTTCATTATTTTGTTTCAATCGAGACACTATACCGATCTTATTTGTATTTAAGAATATTCACAGATTTTCTTCCTAAATATCAAGAATGAGTATGTGCTCTATTCATTTTTTAAACCTTCAACTTGGTGCATTTTATAAATTTCTTCGGTTGGTGAAAAGGATCAAGTATGCATTTTGGAATGGTACGTATTTCCTTTAAGGCTGAAACTTTCTTCAAAATTTCAAATTTTTCGTAAAGACCAAACGCCGAAATTTGTTTATATTAAATTTAACAACTTGGAACACATTCGCACAGATATTATAACTAGATCTAGATAACTAACCATAGACTATAGCCTTAAATCGGCTACTATGACCGGTCCGAAGGCACACGGAAAACACTGAATGACTTCAGTAACAGCAACATTATCGGGAACTACGGTTGAGTCCTAAGGTTCATCACCGGCCACGGAACAACCCTTTCCTAGGGAAGTATGCCCCGTCATTGATGGGAAGAGTCGATTCCCTACCAGGGTGGTTAGAACCATTCGCCATACCGGAAGCTTCTCGCCCTCAATGACGAGGTGTTTCCCAGGTGGGAAAACCATAGACAATAAGTCAATGAAACAATCGAAACAATGCAATCCTTTGAAGGAAATGATCTGACTCTTAAACTATATCAGCAGTTTTAGTGATGAAAGTATACACCAGATTTCGTTCACTTAAATTGTTACACTTTTGAATTATGGTATGCATACGAATACATCTATATGAACTGGAAGAAATATTTTTTGTTGCCATTCGAATTTTAAACAAAATTCACAGTTTTAAATACATGAGACCATGCAAAAATGTAATGCATTTTTTTTCTGCTACAGAATTTTTTCTGCTATTACGGACAGACAGATACAACAACAAAAGGATATTTTTGATTCCGAGATGTAAAAGAGGATTTGACGTCGAATTATTGAAAGGCAAACTTATCAATCTATTGTTAAATACTTCTAGGAGCATTTTCTACAGGGTATATAGACAGACAAATATTTGCTTTTGAATTTCCAAAAGCCTTATATTTTCCTTTTAAATTCCATATGTTTATATATTACATATAAAAAGAAAAAAATACTTATATATTATGTAATAAAGTAATAAAAAAATCAGGATGAAAGAAAATACTACATTTATTCGGTGTTTCGGAGACAAAAAAAAATATTACCGTTAGCCATTTCTTCCTGTAAAGCAACTTGTTTCCTCAGAATAGAAAAATATTATCCATTTTTAATTTCATCGAAGCAGCTCTGAGTTATTCATTAGCTAATGCTTAGTAAAATGACACATTTACATATTAATGAGTTTACAAACGTCTGAATAAAACCACAAACCTAAACACAAAAACCTTTTTTTAAACTTAAAACTTCAGATTAGCAATTATCTATGAATCTCATTAGCAAATAAAATGTGTGCTAGACTACGAAGTTGCTGTCGCATTTTAATTACAACAATTTTTAAAGAATGATTTTAAATAATTAAAACAAAGAAAAATTGACACTTGGGGAAAATTTGTAACATTTTCTGTCATTTAAAAGCAATTAAGAATTGTTTGATATTTTTCTTTTTAATAATGGAACAACGAAATTTTAATTAAAAATGAAAAAGAAGACAGCACTAAGTATTAATCATTTTGTTTAACGTTTTATTTCATCTTTCTTTTAAGCAGTTATTACGAGAAAAGAAGAGGATCATATTTGATTAAATTCTTCTTTTGCTGCTTCTCCTTCTTAAAGTAAATAAACAATCAAAGTAATCTCTCTTAAAGTTCAAGATGCTATTTTTTCCATTTTACACGTTCATTTTTAAAAGGTTTTTGTTTTACTTGATTAGCCTTTAAAATATTTCACTTTTTCTACTTGGAAATTCAAAAGCAAATATTAGTATGTGTACATAACCTATACAAAATATTCTGGAAAATATTTTTAACAATAATTAATAAATTTCTATGTAATGAGGCATTTGTACAACAGAATATAATGAAACTATATTTAGGCATCACTCCTAGTTAAATTTTTCGGAATTAGACGTCATTCTGGTAGGATTTTTTGTTGTTGTTGTTTGAAGTAATTCATTTTTCAAGGTGAATTACAGCTTTGGGAAGAAAATATAATTTATTAAGTCAAATCTACTTTTCAATAAGAATTGTTTTCAAAAGAATAATTTTATCTTGTGTTTATGCATTGCCCATGATATGGAAATTTTCGAATGGTACGCATGTCTAACAACTATACTTGTTTACAATTTTGGGAATAAAACCCTACTAGTATGTTATTTCGCATATGGAGTATTGCCACCTTTTTAAAAAATTTATGATTCGTGCATGAAAAATCCAATAAATCCAAAATGACATTGACACTATTTACATTTGAACATCAGTAAAAAGACATAGCCTAGATTTTATTGGAAGGCGGCATGTCTGAGGATAGTCAGACAAAATTGTGTGAAATGTTTGCTAATTCTTAAAAGCAATCGCATGGACATATAAATGTTGAGTAGTAAACATAAAATTATTTAGAAAAATTATTTCCTACATAAAAATGTTGCATAAGAAATCGTCATACAAAAGATATGCTGGTTTAATGCAAAATAAAGCATTAAAAAATAGTATAACTATACCCAAAGAACTGTCCAGTACAGTTCTTTCAAATTCAGCATCAAACTACATTTGAAACTGAATTCTACCAAATGGTTAGTAAGTTAACGCGTTAACTGTTTAATTCAGATATATGATATCTATTTGAATAAAACACTTATACTTTCAAATGTACTGCATTTCACTATAGAAACAAGCTTATTTCATATTCAAAAATTGTATTTCTTCGTAAAAAATCTAATATAAAATTTTAATTTTTTAGAAAAATAATTATGCATTTTTAATTTGAAGCAATCTTCTTTTTATCGAGTAAAATATAATAAATTCCGTTGTAATTCCATTGTAAAATGAATAGTTTTTACTTCTCTATAGTTAACAAATGATTTAATAAATAGATATATAGGCGATTGTCAAAATAATGGAAACACTTGTGAATAAAAGTGACATTTCTAAATGCGCTTCGTAAAAATTAAAATATAATAATAGCTTCCAGATTTTTTAAAATTATAAATAGCATTTTGTATATTCTGGTGGTATGTGTTAGTTTTATTGCAGTTCTGTAATTCCTGGATTTTTTTCAAAAGCGTAAAATGCCGAACATCTGAGGTTTTCAAAGAGGCCAGATTGTAGCCTAATTAGCTGGAGCAAGTGCGCCCGAAACATCCAAACTTTTTTGCGTTTCTCTAGGTACGGTGTATAAAGTCATGCCAGCATACACACACCGCGGCAAAACAAGCTCGGAAAAGCAAAATAGGGCTGAAAGAGAAGCTCAGTGAAAGAGACCGGCGGGTATTGAAGCGGATTGTAATGTCTAAAAAGCGAACAATTGCAGCGAAAGTGACCGCAGAGCTCAATACATATCTGGACTCGCCAGTGTCAGTGATTACAGTTAGAAGGCACATTCATTAACAGAACATTTATAGCAGAGCAGCAATTTCCTAGCCACTTGTCACATATGTTAATGATAAATGTCGTCTACAGTGGTTCCATACTCACAAAACCTGGTAGATTGATAAGTGGAAGAAAGTTATATGGTATGACGGATTGTTTTTCGCACTTTTTCCTGTAACAGAACGGGTGCACGTTTGGAGGATACCTGCGCAAGCTATGATCGTGGCTGTCTCTTCCCAACTGTCAAGCATGGAAGTGGATCTGTCATGATATGGGCAGCCATGTCGTGGTTTTCTGCTGGACCAATAGTAACCCTGAAAGGAAGGATCATTGGGGAAAAGTATATAGAAATTTTAGCTGACTTGGTCCATCCTATGATGCAAACTTTCTTTCCTGCAAAAGATGGAATTTTCCAGTATGATAATGCACCTATCCATTGAACGAGAATTGTTTTAATCATGGTTTAATGAACACGAGATGAAGTTAAACATCTGCCTTGTTCCGCACACTTACCAACTTCAATATAATTGAACCGTTATGGTCTAGTTTGAATAGGAATCGATATCCTCCAATGGCATCTCTCCCGAAACTTTCACAATATCTCCAGGAAGAATAGTTTAATATTTCTCTAAACACTATTCAACACTTCTATGAATCGATTCCTAGGCGAATTCAAGCTGTATTATATGTCAAAGGTGGTCCTACACCATACTATTAAAGGGTTCTTTATAAATCTAAGGTGTTTCCATTATTTTGATAACCACCTATACATCATTTTTATGTAAATATTTTAATGAAACGGGAAGACTAAAGAGAAATGCACTGGACATTTTTGGAAAAATGAATACATTTTTGTGTTTATACCTAGCCATTTTTACATTGAGCAGAAAAAAACATAAAGGAAATGATTAAGGAGAATTTTCTTCCTTTATAGACGAATTGAATTTTGAAATCATTTAATTAAGATGCTATGTTTTTTTTTTAAAATAGATGAAATATATGACAGTTTTTTGCTGTGATAATTAATAGACTGATGTATTAAAATGTAATTTTGGTAGAACAGTTTTATGAAACCGAATATCATCACATGAGAAAAATGAATATATATATATATATATATATATATATATATATATATATATATATATATATATATATATATATATCTGTGTGCGTGTGTGTGTGTGTGTGTGTGTGTGTGTGTGTGTGTGTGTGTGTATAAAACACTTAACTAGGGAGGTGCGGTCTACGAGACAGTATTTCATTTACACTCAAATTAAATTTCCCAATGAATGTAATAGTATGAAAAACTGCCAATATATTTTACTGATATTTTTCTTGATATATAGATATATTTTAGAAATTTTTCAAAATATATTGTCGTTAAAAAAAGTAAATGCGTTGGAAGATACGTTTTCTTCTCAAATGACATGTTACAATAAATAATATTCTTGGAAAAGCATATTACTTTATACTTTTTAAATCGAATTTATTTTTACAGTATATGAAGGTATATAGAAGACAATATAATGTAAAATTCAACAATTATATGAAAAGTTAAAAATTGAGAATGGGAAAAATTGGGCCTTTTTTTATCGGCTTGTGTGATTTTCATAGCACGATTTTCTAGGGCATTTTAAACATGCAGGTTAAGAACTAGTATAAAAATCAACCTATAAATTCTATATATATATATATCTTGGTATATTAATATATTTTATATTTTTTTTTCAAAATACATTATCACTGGAAAAATTAATTATGTTTGAACATACATATCAGTTATCAGTTGAATGCGAACTTTCATCGAAAACTCTTCTGTACAGTTATCCTTATCATTAAAATCACTTTCTGCTTCATTTAAAAGTGTCTGGAACACTGCTTCATAATAGGATAAGTAATCTGTATGATATTTCGGGGCCCAAGTTTTTGCGCCATCTGCAAAGCCTTGTTTATCAATAGGACACTAACAGGGAGGTGCAGTCTTAGAGACCGCTCTAAAAGAAATAAGTGAATTATTTTAAAAGGCATCCGCTGAAATCCGTTGCAAAAGTGCACGTGTATTGAAGGTCACAAAACAGGAAACTACAGGGTCAATCCATTCAATTGACTAAAAATAGAATAGGGGTGACCGAAAATCTATCGCAAGCTGTCTCACAGACCGCACGTCCTCAGTTAAGGAATATATATATATATATATATATATATGAATCTGCCCTGTTATGCATTGTTTGAATCTCTGCTGTAATATTAAAGTAGCATTTATGTTCACAGTTATCTTAATAGGTGATTACCTATTCTTCATCTTATTCCAAGGTTAACGTATAATTTAAATTGTATTTAAATGCTATTTAGGGGGGAAAATAATTCTTTTTTAAAAATTTCATCACCATTTATAATATCTTAGTTATTTATTTTCTGATCAAATATGTGATTTCAATTATAATCTAATAAAATTAGAGATAAACCACATATGCCCTTACTGGCTTGAGTTTCAGAAGACATAATATGAGTTATGTTATCAATGAGAAGAATATTTTCTTTGGGTGTAGAATACATTGTTTTGTATCTCAAGACAATATATTGATTTCTCCCTTCTGTTTTATACATTTAATCATTTAAATAAAAAAACTGAGGTTGATTTTTCAATGTTTTCGTATGCTATTATTGCTCTAAAATGCACTTTCAGAATCTTTGACTGGATGTCTATGATTTTATTTGGTGACTTTATCGGCATTACTATTGTAAATTTTCTTCCATTATGAAGATAAATATTTTCCATATATTTCGTGAATTTCAATTCATAAAGATGCCGCCACCACAATGAGTTCATTTAGAATATAAACGGTTATGATAATTAAAAAAACTTTTTTATGAACGAACAAGAAGAGTTAAACACGTGAGAAAATCAGATCAGATTGAGAAAAAAAAATTCTTATCGCAGTGAAATAATCACAAAAAGTTAACACCATGAGAAGAAAAAAAATTTCACATTTCAGAAGTTGAAAAATTTCAGGAAATACTTCTGAAAGAATATTTGCTGCATTCTTTAGATGTGCCAAGTTAGTTAGAAAGTAATCAATTTTGAACAATTCGCCTCCATTTTTTTCTAAAATAATAATTTGTCAAAGTGCTTCCTTGACAACCAGAAATCATGCCTTTTTCGCTTTATTAATTTCCTACGTACATTTTATGAATAAAAGAAACGCTCCTTTATTAAAAGATTTTTTTCGCTGTTTTCCCGTTGTTTCTTTGTGTGTAACTGCGATATATTGTTTCAAAAGTCAAAAGAGGGAAGAAATTTAATTTCGTTATCAGTTGCTTCAGAGTAGAGAGACACATTTTGCAGCGACATTAAAAAAAGGTAATAATTTTTTTTTTATTTTTATTCAGAAAAAAACTGCGTATTTAAACTGATATTTTCTGACTGAATGATCATGAAATTTACTATCTGGACTTTCAGCAGTGTTGTTCAGACATTTGGAAGATATTTCTGTGCTTTTATAACACTGTAATAGAATTATTCAGGTGTGTAAAAGATGTTAAAATATTTTTTTGATGAAATGATTTCTGAAGCATTTGAAAAGTCATTAAAATATTTTATTTAAGCTTATATTCGAATTCAGAAAAGAAATATATTTAAAAACATGATTATCCAATCATTTCAAAAATATGAAGGGGAGAGAATCTTCTCGTATATCTATTATTAATAAATGTGGAAGAATAATTTTCGTCATATTTTACAATAATTTTCATTTTTTTAATTACTAGATTTATGCTAAAGCGTATTTCTGAAGATATTATTAAACCTTCTTTTTGTATATGTATTATCGTTAATAATAAAATAATGCGTTATAGTTGTTATGCAATTAAGAGCAAATTTAAATATATATATATATAGATAAAGGGATACTGAAATATTATGCTTCCACTCTTTATGTAGAAATTTGATGGACATTTGAATTTGTAATTAATAATGGAAATTAAATGCTAAGACTAAAAAGTTTTATAAATTAAGTACTAAACAGTATTTCCCACAACATCCCTTGCATTTAAAAATTCGCTGAGAATCTATCACTATACAAATTTTGCCCAGGGAATATACTAAAGAATGTTCTCTAAGCTATTCTATTTTTGGTCTGCCATTTAATAGGTTTTCTGATGAACCTTTTCTAACCATAAACACTATAAAAATCAAACCATGTTTTGGTTAAATTCATCAGTACTCCAAAAATGAACAGTGCAGGAAACCTAATGTGTTACTTTATGTGGAAAATAGCAAAACTTTATGAAGGTGCGGTACAGCTTGGAGCTTTAAGTTCATGCTTGAGAATCTTATTCTTTCCTGACTGTAAATTTCTCAGATATCATTTTTTTAATGTTTTTTTTCCCATTTCTCTCTAGGTTTGTTTGCAATTTTTGAATAAATATATTTGTTTGAATTAGTTTGCTGCAACAACTTTTAATATAATGAGAGATCTCTTAATGATTATGTATTCTTCATTCAACATGCATTGATGGTTCTCAATTCACGAAGAATAGCATTATTGCAAAAAAATGCAAATTCCATATTTGTGATGATTTTTATATCAATCTTCAACTTCCAGAAGCCTACATTTATGTAGATTCACCGAAATTAATGTGATTGAGGCTTTGGATATTATAAACAATTATTAGTAGTTGATCCATCGTGCTTATTAAAAACTTCAGAATATTTAATGAATTTGGAATTAAACTATGCAAAAATGGAACATCATGGAAGCATTCAAATCTGTTCCATCAGCATTATAGAGTCATAAAAACTGGTAAGGCATGCATATATAAGAACAATCAAATAACAACCCTAACATCATCCTAACGCAGGAGTCGGCCACCTATTGAAACGGAAGAGCCAAAAGCAACAACTTTTAAAATTTTTCAGTTTTTAAAGAGCCAATAAAAATTTTCGATTTAATATTATAGTATTTACTTATATATATTTGATTTTTGATTTAAAATGAACAACTTTAAATACGGAATAATATTTATTCTATAAAAACACAAATAAAGATTGTTACATCAATGGGAGCATTGGTTTTGCATGCCTTTTGAAAGTTTGATTAAATCTGGCTTGTAGCTTGTTGTTTTAAGTTTCAAGCATTACTCTAGATTTTTATTTGTTAGTTGACTTCTAAATTTATATTTTATTATATTCATGGAAGAGAACGATTGCTCACACGAATATGTCGATCCGAAGATCGTCAGCACTCCAAATGCCAACTTCTTCACCTCACTGTACCATTCTGAAAGATTATTCTATGCGTCGAATATGAGGGCCTCAACTCGCAGAATTTTTTTTACAGCTGTTCACTTGTGCTGCGCGATGTGCATGCGTTTCTGGACATCCAACTCTTTTAACTTGCTCATCAGTTCTGTGAACTTGCCACTCCACAAGTCTTTGGTTTTCAAATCTAGAAATTGCACTTGAAGCGATCCAGCATTAATTCCAAATGGCTCAATGTTGATCTCAATTGAACATTTGGTGTCTTCTATGTCGCAAGACTCATCTGTAGCAAGTGATAAGGCAGAAGCCAGTTGAATGTCTTCCACTTGCATATGTGTTTGATTTGAAGAAATTTTAATTGTTCTATCTTGTACTGTCTTAGCAGATAATGGCAAATCTTTCATATTTTTCATAATTTCTGCCTTGTTTTTTAAATCACGAAACAGTTCTTCAAATGCATGTATAAAACAATCTTTGACGTACTCACCATCTGTGAATGCATTCCCACTTTTTGTAATTTCTAAAGATACTGCAAAGCTTTCCAGATTCACTTTATTGGAATATCTCGCCCAATTACTTAGCATAGAACTTGGCTTTTTTTTAGCTCTTCAACTGCTTTTTTTCGTGCGTCAACGATTGGATATTTAGCAGCAAACTGGGTACAATTTGTAGTGAAGTGTTTCTTCAAATTTGATTTTTTATTGTGTGCGAGTTTTCCATGGCAAATGAAACAAGTCGGAAGGCCATATGTGTTGCATATGAATGCAAACGACCCTGCCCAATCCTGATTGAATTCTCGTTTTTTCTTCTTCAGTTCTTCTCTTTTTTTACCTGATGCCATGCTGGGGTAGAACTGAAAAAATGATTTTTTTTTTAAATTTTACTTAGCTATCTAAAGCGGAGAACAATTTATTTACCATTATTACTTCGTTAACACGATTCTCTGATATGTAATCCAATTCTGTTACTGATTTTATTATATTATACACGTACATACCTTTGAGAAGAAAATTCGCTTCTAAACCGTATTCTTCTTGAAACAACAAGCGGATAGATACTCACAAACCGAAAGCGATTAAATTAACACACATGCAATGTAAATTCGACCGCGTTATCCGAGGATAATTGACTGACAACACGTTTAGAGTCTAGACGGTAACTGTTTGGGTGAGACAGAAATGAAATTCAATTGGCTGAAAGATAAACATGAGTCTCATCTCTAAGAACAAAACAATAGTTCAAATTTATCTCATTATGGTGATGGTAAGTGTAGCGATTTGTAATTAATGATTATTTTAATAGAAGCTATTGAGAGATTAGGTGCTTAAAAATATATTTTCTTATTTTTTAAGGTTTTTGATAATAAATTATTAATTTTTCGCATGGAACCAGAGAGCCGCAGGTTGCCGACCGCTGTTATAACGTAATAATATCGGCAGTGCATATATAACTCTGCAGAAGCTTGGAAAAGTCGCTAGTTTAATTCCTGCTTCTACAACTGCAAGTCAGATTTATGTAACTTTAAATGTGGCATTAAAGTCGGCACAATGAAAATAGGACGTAGCATCTCCAAGTTAACAATGAAATTTGGATTTTCGAGAACAACCATTTTGTTTGTGAACCATGAATTTTGGGTATCAGATAAAATTTCCGATATCATTATGAACGGATAAACCATGAAAAAAAAAACAGGTCTATTCGAGGACTGATAAGAATCTTTAAACAAGATAAAAGGGCAACGGTTTTTCAAATTGCTACCGGTTTCAGTATCCGGGCAAAAACACGTATCAATATGCGAGCTTTTCAATGAACCATTATTAATATGATCTTTGGATTCCAAACGCCCTCACGGCACAAAGCCTTAAGCATTGCCTGAACTATCAGCACCGGTTTTGGATTATTGATGATTGGAAACAGTTGCCTTATCTGAAAAGTCGCGTTTCCAACACTTGATATTTCTGAAGGCGATCCTGGCAAATAAGAGGTACTTAAGCATCCTGTCAATCCACTTATTTCTATTTATGTCCATTGTGCAATGGATTTGGTCAATTCCAACAGAACAACGCGAACCACATAGTGGTTGCTATCGAGTGATTCCAGGAATCCTCTTCTGACTCTAAACCCATTTATTGGCCACTTAAATTCCCGGACATGAATATCATTGAACATATCTGCGATGGTTTATAGCATTCTGTTCAGAAGAGATCACCATCTCGGTCTACTTTGAATTTATAAACTGCCCTGCAGAGTTCATGGTGTCAATTACTTCCAGAATACCTTTAGACGTTAATCGGGTTTATACCATACCGTATTGCGAAATTTTTGCATGCCTGTGAAGGTCTACATAATATAAGGCACGTGCACCAATTTTTCTGGTACTTTAGCATGCATAAAAAAATATTTTTCAATATTAATCAGAATATTTTTCCTTATTTCACAAAAAAAAAGAAAAAAAAAAAAAAAGCTGACAAGTTATTTATGAAACCAAAGAAAATTTAGTTGCAAGAATACAGAAGTCTTCAGTTAAAATAGAAATGATATCAAAGGTGAATAATAAATTTTGCTTTCATTATGAAGACATAATCTCCACCGTATATTCACCCGTGTATGTGTACTTGGAATGTTTGTCAATTTTTCTGACACTGATTTGAAGCTGAATATCTAATCTGGGAATATGGAAATTATTTAGAAACCTCAGTTATTGCATATGGGAAAACTATTTACAAATATTTTTTTAATGTTATTTAGTTTTTAGGCATGTATCATCATATTCAGAAATCAAATTGCGTAATTAATGGTTTAATGTTTTCTGAATTTTCGTCTTTTTATAATCCCTAGACATCGAAATAAAAGCCTTTCGAATTCTTTTGAAAGTATTCTAGAATACTCTCGCATGATCATAGTGAGTGAAAGTCTCCTTTAATCACTTAACTGCCAGCGTCCATTTTCATATTATTTATATTTGTAAAATGTCTACGTAAGCAATCAGCATACATTTCCCACCTGCAAGCGACCATCGCATGAATTCGTTATAAACATAAGATTTGAAATATGGTTTTCAAATGTCAGTTCTATCATCTGACCTGTTTGAAATTAAGAGTCCCGCCCCTTAAACGAACGTATTAAGCTTTTAAACAACATAACTATACTAAATGTATTATGCTACAAGCTATACTTCAGAATGCATATCTATCGTGCCTTTGATCGTTTAGTTTCTTTGAATCTAAAAATGTATTCTTTACGCATTTCATTTGATCGCAATGCCAATGCACAGAATAAAATTTCTTCATTAGTAATTATCAATACACTCTTTGATGAAAAGTGAAATCTATAAAACCTAAAATGTTTCAAGAAATGTGGGCTGTTTTTTTTTAAATACGCAATAAATTTGTAAATATAGATATATTCAAACTGTTCTTGAATACATCTCAGTTTCTTCCGAAATTATCAGGAATCTTACAGCTATAGTAATTAATTTCCAAATGCTGTATTATTTGCAATTTTTTTCAGATTTTGCACAGCATTTAATGATTCTTCAGAATTTCTAAATAACATAATTGTAAACCAGGAGAATGGAGAGGGAAATAAATATAATGGACCAATCCTTCTATTTTCATGTCGAATTTCTACCAATTAAATAATAATGAAAAAGGAAAACAGAGCTGTACTCGATCAAGTATATATGCTGTTTTGCTCAATCATTAGAATTTTATTGATATTTCAGAAATGAAATTATTGCCCTCTAGCAATGATGAGACCCACTTTCAGTTTTCTGAGCCAGAATCTTCATTAAAATATAACTAGGTATTTTAAACACCCTCATGAATATCCAATGATTTCACAATTTTTCTGAAGAAGAATATTCTTCCTACCTCTGTTATTGAAAGTAGTTAGAAAAATAGCACTCAAATTAAAGATATTAAATCAAAAATTTTCAGATTGCATTGCTCTTCTCAATCAGATCTTTTCAAATATTCAGAGCAAGAAAGTAGATAGCCTAGTGACACATTTGGCAGAATGTATGGCTTTAATATCCATCTTAAAATTCTACATTTTTTATATTTTAAATAACAGGTAACAATCAAAATGAAAGCCGATAGGACTCATCTGAAAATTCACTAGAATAATACAAATTCATGTCACAATGATATTTCACCAAAATTAGAAATGATTCTTCTATCTGGAAATGAAACACCGAAGTAAACAAATATGTAATCACTATCATTAATTGAAAAAATATAATGCTAAAAATTCTAATCTATATAAATATTCTCAACAGTCTGCGAAATATATATTCAAAGCATTATTGACATTTATAATTTAGCATTTGATATTATATAGTAAGGTAATCATAAAATAAAAACCGAGACATCCGAAATTAAAAGATCAAAATCATCATAGGTGAGTGATTTGACTAATATCTTTTCAGTGATTGAAAAAAAAAATTAAAAAAAAAAACCTTGCATCCTAATTTTACTTCATGCACCTTAAATAAGTTATTTTATCTTAATAAATATTCTAAAGAAAATATGCACTCTCATATTTAGAGTACTTTAAAATAGTGCTATTGAATAAATACGTACATATATTAAATGGACGTCATTAATATTAATAATTTTAAATGATATTATTCATAAAATGCAATTAAATAGTTTTCTCGAGAAGCATTTATCATCATGTAAATGGATTAGATATTACATGTTTAGATGAAACATGTAATGCACTATAAATTTATCATTTGCCACTGCTTATAAGTGAAACTGATAATCTGTTAAACTGGATGCTCGCTATTAACTCTGAGTACTTTCCAACAATTGAATAATTGCTTTAGTCCATCTGACAGTAGTTAACCCATAGTAAATGAATGGAATTGATTGCAATATATATTATTTTACAAATTCCCTTATGGGGATAGTATATATGATTTAAGCATATTGGAATATAGATTTAAAATATTTGAGTAAATGATTACTTATTGTGGTAAGTCAATTCATTTTAGAATGATTCATGGGAAGTTTATCACATCTGTTTGATTTTGGAATGCATGCTTTACCTTTATACGTTTGAATTTCTTTTAACTGGGCTCAAACATGTTAGATTATTCAAGTTCTACAAGGTTATTAGAAACATTAGTAAATAATATTCTTGAGCAGATGACAAAATATACAGTTGTCTTAGAATCTCATTGTCACTTGAGTACAACCGACAACCCCACCACCACTGAACTTAGCTGTAACGGCAACTTTCATTCCCATTGTTCACAATGTCGTCGGAGTAGTATTTTAAGAGAGAAAAAAAATGTTATTATGTCATATCATAATACGAGACCATGAGTACCTTGATGACAAGTAAAGTTATCATATGGCTTAGACTTCCCATGAATTCACTCCATTGACAAACACTTACAGATAGTTTTCTTGATGTATTTATATAGATAATTTCAGTACTAGGTTTATAAATCTGTTAGAACAATAAAGGAACAATATTACTAAGACGACTCAGAATTACAAACGAATACAGTACCGAAAATGACATACGAATGTAATAGAAAGCATTAACAATAAAAAATATGAATATAATTAGGCATTTTAATGATGGATGAAGGTAAAAAAATAAAAAAAAGATGTTCAAAATGTCGGGCACGAGCTGTTTAGGAAGTCTCTTATTTCTGGATCATGGAATTCCAAAGATTCTATACATGGTTTTGACCCACCTGTCATTTACTGCGATGCATACAATCAGTTCTTCAACTTGTCGATGTGGGTAGCATGTACAAGTTTGTGGGTTGATATGCATCTAGAAAATGAGCGAGCTGATGCATCGGAACTCTACGTCTAGTTCTTTGCGACGTTATCTGGTCACAAGGACAAAATCTGAAGTGGAAGGTCACGCCGTGCTAATACTGAAAGGAAGTTCGCATAGACACAGAAAGCTATTTACTATCCTAAAATTAGAACAAGATATGCTATAGGGAAAGAAAATAATTTTTATTGGTCAGAAACAAAGCAACAAGTAAGATCTAGTGAAATGAATATCCATTATGCCAAATTAAGCATTTATCGCAAAAATTATGTGATGTCCGACATTAGATAATATTTAGGTTTTTCACCGGATATGAAATAAAACTTCCCTTCAGGTTGGCTAGAGATTTCGAAATTCTATCAATTCCATCAGCACTAGAGAAGTAGTAGAGCTGATCCAAATGCAATTTAGATACTATTTTAACAGCATTCTAAGTGATTTAGTGTCGCTTATCCCTTCCTAAATGATTCTAATCTTAGTGCCGAGTCGTCCTGTGTAAACATAAATGTGTTTATTTATAGCAGATGCGTTCAGCTTTAAAATAAAATTTATTTTATCATTGGTCTCTAGAAGTGAAGATTTTAATTTATTGAACTACAATAGCTACAAACATTACAACTATAAACACTCGTCGGTCAAAAATAAAATTATAAATAATGAAACTGTAAAAGACATTCATGGTTTAAAGAACGATCAGAGAAATATTTGCATTCCATTTTTTAAAATGTTTTAATACGTGAATGAAACGTTTCCGAATATTAATTAGTTTACGCTTATGAAAAAATTATAAGATACTAATTTCAAAAAATTATACCATTTAGCGTTATAACAATAGACTTAAATAGAAGTACAATGTATATCACTCATCACTCAATGGATATTAATATCAGGAATCTCAGTACCAATACGAAGACATTCTTAAATAATATGTATTAAGGGCCGTAGAACATGCGGTGAATATTGCTATTAAACGTATGATGTGAATAAAAGTGTTTACTTCAGCACTTTATGTATTTTAAGAAAAAGTGGCATACCCATGTTTATTATCGTTAGAAATAATAGGAATTGACCAATTTGATAAAATTTGAATTCTTACGTGAAGAAACATTTTACTTTTACGTCTAATGTGCGGACTGGGAACCTCGACAAGACTGTATCAAGACGTATAGTGCTAAACCTGTCAAGACGGGGCCAATGTCATAATGTACTACATATATCCTTGAAACGCTTCTGAGAAGAAGAGTTTATTTTTTATGAAAATTCTCGGTACTTAAATTCTGATCTGCAGACTTACATTCGATCAGTTTGTTATCACAAACTTCAACTTGTCCCTGTGTTTTGAAACCTTCCCCCCCTCAACTTTTAGTTTGGGTAAACATAATGTTAATGCTAGTTTCATTCAATCAAATTAAGATCTATTTTTGAAGAGTTAAGTCACTAAGCCAATATTCAAATTTCAATCCAGAGTTTTTGAAGCTTATAATCAGTATCTTTAGTCATGTTTCCCTGGATTATTGTTGAGATTTGCAGAAAAAAACTGTTTCCCTTTCTCCTAATAAAGCTTTTAAAAGTAAAAATAATCAGACATCTAAATTGAGAGCAACTTCGTTCTATCCATTTATTTTGACTCTGATTTTTACATGCCACTTTCAAAAAGTGAAAGTGCTACAATACGCGACAGGATAAGATATGCTTCAGGCCTGCTTTTATCAGTTCAGTCTCTTTTAACAATTATCTTTTGGTAAGTAAGGATGTTTTTGTTTATTTTTTTAAGATATAAAGTAGTTAGCACAATATAACTTATAGCAATTTTTCATTCCCTTTGACCCTTTATGAAAAAAAAAAAAATTCTTCTCAAATATGTGTACGTAATATGAAAGATATCTAAACATTAATTTTTCATTAGCTTCATTTAAAAGTCCATCACTTGATTGGGAATGTATCTGAATTCTGCTTCATTTTCCATTTATTACCAATTTAAAAATATCAAATTTTTTTCAATTCGCAAATTTTTAATTATTTTTTTAAATGACTTTCTGAGTATTTGCTCAATATACTGTTGTACAATTGATCAAAGAGGGAGGGTGCACCTTTGAGCTGGGATTATTAGAAAAACAAAATGAGAAATGTTACTTAATCACATAACATAATAAGATAATTTTTGATTAAAACTCATATTTTCATGTATTAAAACAAGTTATTAATAATATTTCAGTGTTTTAAAATGATTTTTTCCTTTAAAATATATTCCTTCTTTTACTATTTAATGAATGAAAAAAATCTTTATTAATCTTTATATTTTGAAAAAAAAAGCATTATTTTCAGAAATGTTTTAGAAAACTTGCACTAAGCTCCTTCCTCTGTTTCTCTGTACTTTTATTGCAAATTCATGATGGATCTACTTTTTTTAATGGCAATATCAAATTCATTTCTCAAATGTTTGTTAAAGTAGTACCCAAAAATATCATACAACTTATATCATATTCACATTTATATAAATTCTTGTTCCGTGAAGTTAATTTGGTACACTCTGTTTAAATCAAGTGTTCTTAATTTGACTTTTTCTAAATAATGCAAATACCTAATTGCATAAAATTAAGATTTTAAATGATTTTGTTTATCAAATTATCGATTAAAATATAATTAAAAGTCAGGAATGTTTTAATTTATTATTCCTTCAAGATTAAATTTAGAGTGAGCAAAAGAATGCAAAAAAGATTGTTTACTTCTGGTTCCATAAATATTTATTTCCTTAAGAATGCAGTGGTTATTCAGATAAGAACATAAATACCTCGTTATAGACCATAAGTTCAAAGATCGAATGAAATTGACGCACGCACATCTCACAATTAGAGAAAAATTACCTTCGATTAAGTACTCGATGTTCCCTTTAAATAAGAAATATGTTCCTCTAACCTAGTCAAATCAGCAAATGATTAAACATACAGTATGATACAGTTTCAACTTTAAACATCTAAAATTTATTGTTGGGGCGAAAAAAAAAATGTAGAAAAGAGGATCGTTAGCCTGTCAATAAGCACAATATCATTTCTTAATAACGTAAAAAATATTATGAAGGATAAAGTATTTTTTTTAATATTTAGTTTTCTGTAATTTAATAAAATAAATACTTCATTTAGCATAGAAGAATTTTTTTCAAACAGTAATTGCTAAATTAAGCAATTGCATGGTTATTTTTGAACTGAACACGCAAACTTCTAATTTTACAGACTGAAATGGTCAAACAATCACCAATAGTTAATACTATTTTTTGTTTCGATAAGAATACTGAAATATTATTTTAAAAATATTTTGTTTCAATAACATTCCAATTCAGCAATATTTCTTCATAAATGTAATGTAAATCAGATGTAATATTTCAAATTAATATTCTTAATGTAGAATAATAATATAATTAACATTATTAATTTGTGAAACATTTTTTGATATAATTAAAGATATGTATTGTATTGGCCTAATTTTTTTATTTCTAGAATACTGGTCTCTTATTCTACCTTAATTTTAAAATTCAACACTTCTTAAAATATAAAACGATGTTTTCTAGAGTACAAGAAAAATAAGATAGAAATTAGTTTCATTATAATTGCAATTTTTTGTTTTGCTAAATCTGAATATTAATCAAATTTATTTTGTTTCTTTAGTGCTATTATTTTGGATTAAAAATTATTTTGAATATTACTTTTTATTTTAATATTTTAATTATTAATATGAAGATTAGTTTTCTGTTTATCTTCAAATCGTATGAGTTTGAGGGAAAATTAATTCATTTAATTTAACTTATTTATTATTTTTTAATAAAATCCACATCTGTTCCTAATAATAATTTTCGCCTTCTAAAAATATTTACTTAATCGAAATTCAAATAAAAGAATTACAAACATCTATTTCATATAGTATAACCACGAACGAGATTAATGAAATTAAATTATTATTTTCCTAAATTATTCTTTTTCTAAAAAACTGCTATGTTTGCAAAAAATACTTGAAATTATATATATATATATTAAAAAAAACAAATTTCATTCTTTTCATATTTTCCAGGATTTGCTTTCTGTGATAATATTTCCTATTTTCAGATTTTCTAGTTTTGTTAAAGCATTCTATCATTTGTTTGCTTTGTAAATTGGCAAATAAGGAAAATCTCAATGAATAAAATAACAAATTCAGAGTTCAAAATTTTTATTCACTTGAATCAATTGTGTTATTTTTATTTTTTTTTGTATATGTAAAGAAAATGAAATAATTATAATGATTTATATATGAAACTGTAATTCAAATTTCAAATTTTAAATATAAAAACTGATACCTAAACTTAAATAAGTATCGATTTATTTTTATTATCGATTAAATATACGATATTTTCAATTCCACACCTACATCTTTTTGCATCACTTAAAAGTGAGATATTTACTGTAATACTTTAAAAAATATGCACCACAACAAACTGCACACAAAAACAAATTTGATTTTGAAGTTAATAATAAGTCATTAGTCAGTAAGCAATTCATGATAAGGTTTTTGACTAAATTATGTGTATTAGGATCAACATATTTTTTGGAAAAACTTCCCATCTCGGATGCCACCTCAAGTATGAGGATGAAAAGTCATTATATCCATTATTTGTCCTGCAATATTTGGAAGAGATCCAGGTCATTGGTCTTTCTTCTCCATTACAAGAACTAATAAGGAACTTTTTGAATGACTTTCATAGAGAGACAGATATGGTAAACAAAATTACAATAGGTTGAAATCGGAATTCAAATTTTTTTCCTACAGACGAATATATAGAATTGAGATCTATTATGTCTTATTGAATTTGGACTTCATATGAATGGCTGCAAAAGCAATAGTTAATTTGGTTTTGCAATATTTAAAAATTTCTTGACATAAAATTATATAATGACATTATATGAAAATAATTTTCATATGCACAATTTTTATTTAATTTTGCTCATTTCGTTTCTGTAAAGATAAAAAAATTTTATTCTCTCTTTATGTCTAAAGTTTAGAAATTTTAAGCAACTAAACTATAGACTTCTCAGTGGTGATACGTTATTTTAAAATTTTCTGGGCCGAATTATCAATTGACATTTTTTGTGTTATTTCATTGCTGAAAACAATTGTTATTTTAGTTTTGTCTATTAGCTTTTTGTTAGAAAAAGCATTACAATTTTATTGAAATAAATAATTTATATTAGGATTAGAGGTAGATTTTAAAACTAGTTTTAAATTTAAAAATTAAAAATATTTATATATATAAAACAATTTATATAATTAAAAATGGCAACATCCCTGTAAACTTACAACAGCTTAATTACAATTTCGATATTTGAAGAATAAAACATTAAACAATGAGAGGTTAATTTTTTTTTCATTCTGAAAGCTTCTTACGTTAATTTGGTTTATACATTCTTTTTTACAGATTCCAACAATAATGTGCATTGTATGAGTACCCATCTGCCCTGTATCTTTCATTATTTTCACTCAACTGTTTCTTTGCAACCAAGATTTTCAGAGAAACAGTCCAACTGGCTGAGTAAAATATGAGCTGTTATTCTCATAATATATCCAACGTCTTTGTGTGCATGCTGTTAGCTAATGCAACGTATTTTCCAGTCCGGAAATATTTGAATCACTAGGACAAATAAGATTCACGGTGTGTCGCTTTGCCGCCTTCATGGAATACGTGAAATTTGGATCATCTATGATGTGCTTTATTTAAGGGCCATCAAAAATTTCTATTTTCAGTCTTTCTGTGCATTACCCCAGCAATTTTGACCAATATATGGAAAACAAGGGCTTTCTTGAATAAGTGGTTTTATGAAACTTTTCCATTAATTTTATACACAGCAACAGAAAAATAATGTCTCATCAAATTAATCTTTCTAGTGGCATTTATTTCTCCAATAATTACGTTCTTTTTAGTAGGTTTCCCTTTTCTTATTGATAAAGGAAACATACTCTTCTTCTTGGAAACCTACCCTAATAATTATATTCTTTGAAGAGAATTTCCTTTTTCTCATCGATAAAGGTAATTCTTGAAAACCTACGCTTCTTGGTATTGTTTGGTTTAGTTATTCCATACGCACAAGAAACAGGGATAATTCATCCAGCGCTCAAAGTATAAGACAATTAGGAATAGAAACATCAAACAAAAAATTTTCTTAGAAACATATGTTTCTGGCTCTGGTGCTTCTTGGTATTGTCTTTTTTTTTTATTTCACGAGCACAAGAAACAGGGATAACTCATCGAACGCTCAAGGTACAAGAAACTGAGGAATAGGTACATGAAACAAACTTTCTTCTGGAAACCTGCACTTCTGCCTCTTATGTTTCTGTATATTTTTTGGCTTTATTATTCCATGCGCACAAGAAACAAGAATAATTCATTGAGCGCTCAAGGTACAAAAGGCTTAGGAATACGAACATCAAGCAAATTATCCACAAGTATTTTACTGAATTTTCTCCATTTTCCAAGTTATTTTATTTTAATTCATTACCATACTATAATGCGTAAGAACAAATATTCGTATTCTTACTTTTCTATCTTTTCACTTAGCTAAACTAATCATGCGCTATAGGTCATATTCAAACAGTATGTGTATTTATACTACTAAGTTTTATATTTTATAATTTAGTGCCCCTAAATTTGAAGTCTTTATTATTTAGTGCCCCTAAACCGAACATAGAAGACAAACATTTGAAGTTCTTCAATTTTTTAAACCTGAATAATTCAAACTTTGTCTTTAATAATAAATTCATTCATTTCTGTAAAGAAACAAAAGTAATGCTTTAGAAATTATTATTTTGTATTGTTCAGAAAATTAAGAACGTAAAAGCAATGGAGTGAAAATTATTTTTTTCCGCTTTAAGCGCTCTTGCATTCTAGCGTATTATTCATCCGACTTTCATTCGTTGCGTGGACAATAAGTAAAATAAATGGAAATAGCTGATAATTGAAAAGATGATAAATTATGATTTATATTCGAAATTCACTTCTCCAGAAGTTTTCCCACAAAATAGCTTTGACGCAATAAATATTTCACCACTTGGCTGAAGTTCTGTATTGGGAACCTGCATTCACAACATCCATCTTCATGAAAGAGATCAAAATTGCTAAATGCAGTGAATAGATTATTTATGACACCAGGAACTCTATTTTTGAACTTTAAAACTTGTTTGATAGAAAAAAAAATCGACCCATTTTTATTTTTATTCGCTTTATTTTAATGCGTTTTTTTATATAAAAAGTTTGACAATAAAATATTAAGTTAATAAAGTTTAGGCCTTTTTTTAGGATTTAACTTTTTAGGATTTCAGAAAAAAAATTATGTTTGGCAATTTAAAAAAAAAAAGTCTTAATATCTAATTGGGATGGTAAAATATTATCGCAAATGACAAAAAGGAAAAGGTTGTGATATTTAACTAATTTTCAAATAAATATTTCGAAAATAAAGATGTGGTATTTCAGTTATTTTTCGGAATTATATTATGAAATTTGATATAGAAAAATTCCTTGTTTGAAGTCTTTGATATGCAAATTTTGATGGTTTATTGATGAGTTAAAGAAATTTAAAAATGTGTCTATAATAATTCAGATTTACAAGTAAAAGTCCTTATTATGAAGCATAACTGTTTTCATAGAATGCTTATCTAAATACTTTACAGTTTGATTATTTGAAAAAATATACTATTCAGATAAAAGTCTTAATTTAAAAATATTTTGAAAGCAGAATCAATACATATTGTTTAAATTTTTTCAACAAGAGACAGCATTTTAATTGTTACTATTTTATTTATTATTTTCTATTAATTACTATCATCTACTTACTATTTTCTAGATTATTACTATTTTCTAGATTAATATTTTTATATATATAAATTCGAACGCAAATTTGTAATATAGCGAGAGTTTTAAACTAAGGGTGCATTAATAATCATCAAAGCCACCACATTAATTTAAATTTAAAATTTTACTATTAAGGAAAAAAATTTATGTACGCTTCAGCGTATAAAAATGCTTTACATGATATATGGTGTGTTTTTTTCAAGTTTTTCAAGCTCTATTATATCTTTAATGTAGATTTTATAT
Source organism: Argiope bruennichi (assembly GCF_947563725.1). Lineage (NCBI taxonomy): Eukaryota > Metazoa > Arthropoda > Arachnida > Araneae > Araneidae > Argiope > Argiope bruennichi. The sequence goes on along the minus strand of NC_079153.1, from coordinate 5,655,367 downwards.
TAAAAAATAATGTGGATTCTATCAGCTCTAATGAATTCGTTTAGAGATGAAATATCGTTTATTAAAAAACAGTAACACCCTATTATGATAAGGAAGGAATGAAGCATAAAATTGTGTGTTATATGGTATTTTTTCAAGATTTTTAAGCTCTATTCTAGCTTTAATGCAGCTTTTATATTAAAACATAATGAGCGGCTCACTATTATATTAAAACACTATGAGCGGCTCAGTTCCAATGAATTAGTTTATAGATGAAATATCGTTTATTAAAAAAAATAACGCCCTATTATGATAAATGATGCATAAAATTGTTTTTTCGTGAAAAAATTGTGTTGTGACTTGAATTTCAAATGAACAATGATATATATACATAATTGAACTAATTTAGATTATATAGATTACAAGTGTTTTGATCATTGTCCTAGCTGAGTTTCTTGATTTTAGACACACTTCAAGTCTTGTGATCTAGGAAGGCTTCCAAAATTCTATGATCATGCAAAAGTAATTATAGATTTTTACTCTATATTCTCAATATTATCCATTTAATAAGGCAGGCGTATACCGATACTCTTCAGAAAGACAAAGGAAAGGTTTCGATGAAAGAATGCAAAATTACTTTTCCAAAGAAACTCTATATATATATATATTTTTTTTTTATCTTTTACTATTTGGAAGAATCATCATGTGATAATAATGTATATATTATAATAAAGTAAATAAGTGAGGATTATTTAAGGAAACCAATCTTTCTATTTCTTGATGGCCGTCACATTCTAGGAGATCAATGGATCTGTGAGTCATTAATGATCCACATATACCAATTAAATAAATGCAAAAATTTGTCATAAAACGTTTTGTTAAATATTTCAGACGGATGCGTTGGCTAAGGTGCATTCATTATTTATAAAATATCCTGTTACTAGAACAATCCTAAGGTAGAAAGAAAAGGAAATGAGTCCGTAAATTGTTACGAATTGAAGCGGCAAACGCGAAAGGAAAGAGGTGAAAATCGAATTCTGAAAGCTACGACGTGATCCGTTGACACCATGGAGAATGGAACGAAAAAAAGAAGAGAAAAAAAGATCCGAGCTCGCAGTTCCATAGAAGCGGGCGCACAAAGACTTCTCGTGTCTGACGGACGCAGTACGTGACATCATAAAAAATTCGGGGGGCACTTAAGTGCACATCATCAGCCAGAACTGCCTCCTACATTCCGTTTGGCGGCGCTGTCGCTAGATACTGATATTATATAATCAAGATCCAAGCATTGCAGGAATAGATGAAGAAGAGAAGGCAATATTTCTTGGTATAGTTTTTCAATACAAGAAGGTAGTATAAAGATCAGAATGTATACTAAAATGATAAAAATTATATAAAAACGCATTGCCTTTAAACTGCGACTTGCATGAAAATATTATAAAACATTCTACAGGAGAGGATCTACTAAATTTAGCACCGTTTCTTCCTCGATATTAAATATTGTCTAAGAAAAAGTTTTCAAAATTTTGGTTCGATTCATAATTACTCAAAATTTTAACTACTTTTTTTTAATCACTTCTGAAGAAATAACTGAAAAAGTATTTTTATACCACTTTAAAATTAAAAATATCAGTTTTTCAGAGTGAGAAGTTTTCATTTCCCTATATTTCTTTAAAAAATAATACAAAATTAAAAAATATTTTTAATAAAATATTTAAAAAAATATTAAAAATATTTATGCACTGCAAAAATATTATTGTCTGTTTTTGATATTAAACACTTATTTTGTTCGCTTTATCACTATAATATAATTAAGAGGACATTTTCAAATGATGTAAGGATACGCTAACTAAGTCAAATGCCCTACGATGTTTTAGACTCAAGTTTCAAATCTACGCTTTTCTTAATGCTCTTATCCATTACAGATGAAATAAAATCCTTATAAGAAAATTAATTTACTACTCCTTCAGACAAATTTCAGACCTTCATAATGAGAGTTTGACAAATAATGCTATCGAAAGTATAATACTATTTCTTTTACTGTTATAATAGACTGTACTTTACTGTTATAATAGAAGTAAGGAAAATAATTAATATTTGACATCTTCAACAATAGTGTTCATTCTGCTCAATTTGTAAAATCTCAGAGCAATAATTTTACGAATATACTTAGTGTACAGGCAGCAAGTAAAAATTTACCTATTGTTTGTAATTACTGAGGGTTCAGTAAAAGCATAGGAGCGCTTACTTAACCCTTACCCTGCCTAAACATTGGAGTAATGACAATAGATATGATATCGCTAATGCAGGAATATAGCTGAGTTTTATGTACGTTCTCTCATCAGAGTGGAAGTAACTCAACCCTATGCCGATATTCCGATCCTCAAGGAAATAAGATGCAACCACCATAATGAAATTTCCTCATCTCCCTATTCCCCTGATAGCTTGTGGGATAGCTAAATACGACACGTGATTTTCATGTAGAAAGAGTTTAGCAGTTAATGTTCACTTATCTCACATTCATGTGATAAGCGATAAATGCTCCAAGAAAATTCAAATTTAGAATCAGAAATGCATGCTTTATAAGAAAGGAGGTCATATTATAAAATAACAAGATATATGTTATTAAAATTTATATAATATATGTACACAATTTAAAATTTAGGACATTTTATATGAACATGACATTAAATAAATCAATTCAATCAGCATGCTTGTCCAGAAAAAAATATGACTTTGATATCAGCATATGTTACAGAAAAAAATAGACTTTGGTAAAAAAATCGAACGATAACAAGTGAAAAGAAACCCAATGTGATTCTACCAAAGGAAAATCATTTGGTAAATAATAGCTCCCGAGCAGAAAATGATAACCATTACCCATTTAACAATACATCAATATTACTCTTAAATTAATACTCTAAAAAGCCCGTGAAGCAGATTTTACGTAAAAACGTTTGTAAAGTTTAAAAACAGAAAACTCATCCTAAGAAATTGAATTTCACTAAAAATTTTTAAAATTAAAAAAAGTTAAAATTTTAGATAGAATTGTTTCTTTCCCACTAAACTGAAAAGTAAAGAGTGGTATTTGGTTGGATGTTCTTTTCTACAAACTTTTGCACGTATCAACTTACGAGATTAAGATGTTGGACGTCAGAATTAAAATTCATTAGCCATACCTCCATAGGGAGATTTTAATTCAAATGAGTTTCGAAATCAGAATTTTTTGGCACACAACCACTATTTTACTATGGAGTCTTCGCATTGACCAGCGGTCATCATTTCCATTTTATGGAAAATTTTCCATAAAATGGAAAATTTTGAAAATATTTTTTATTTAAAAAAAAAATACTGTTGAAATTTATAATTTGTAACTTCCTGAAGTGGTATACTGCCGATATCAAGTTGTGAAATTACAAATACATTACTAGACAAAAATAAACCACGGTACAATTGCAATCCTACAAAATCTTTAAAAAATGTAGTATTTGTTTTTAGTATTCTGCACAGTTTAGTGTCGTACATTGAATGTCATAAAACTTAAGATGTAATCACTTCATATACATAGTTTTACTACACAAAATATGGTGCTGAAATAAATGGTGTTCAAAACTAAATTTTTCCGAGTCATTTTAAAGGATTTGCATATTCGTATCTATTTATTTTTGAGCAATGTTAAGTCCTTAAAATTTTCCTTATTAAAAAGTTAAATGGAAAGTTTTAAAGAAAATTAAAGCTTAACTTTTTTTTTTTTATCTTGTATTGATAAGTGCAATTGCAAGCTGAAAAACATTCAACTTTTCCTTTTGTATTGACAAAAAAAAAAAAAAAAAATCAGTAAATACAGATAAAAAAAATTACGGAAGTATAATTTAAACAAAACATACTTCAGCAGATTAAATTATACTCCATGTACCAAAGAAAACATCTTCTTAAACTCAAGCAATTATGAACGGAACGCCATTTTTAAAAGAAATATTCCTCAAGAAACTCTTCAATAAAAATTTAAATAACAGCTTATTTTAAAGCATCTCGAATAAATACTTTTGTGCATTTTTAATTTCTTTTATTACAGAAATAAGAAAAATCACTCTTTTTGTTTTGATTTCTACATTTTCAACTAAAAAAACCCTGTTTACCGAAATATTTATTATTCTCTTTATCTTAACCTCAAGATGAGAATCACAATTATGAGAAAAAAGAATCAATTAAAATAATTTAAGAGAAAAACATTGTTGTCTCCATTTAGCTCTTTCATCAATTTAATGGTGTTTTTAAATGTAAAAAAATGAACATTTTTCCAACAAGTCAAGACAGAAAGTATTATTATTTTTATATTTTCATTATCGAAATCAAAATAATTTTTACTTGCAATTTCAACTTGGAAAATTTCGGGGGGAAAAATAAAATGGATTCAAATTTCTAATCTACTTAGATCCTCTAGATATTTATTTCTTTGTTGTAAATAAAATAAAAAAAATGCTTTCTATGTATTCACGAGAGTAAGAAAACAAGATTAAAAAATAATAATAGCTTCTTTCGATTCTTTTGAAATTTAATGTAGGAAAAGAATAATTCTACAACTAAAAGGAAACACAACGCTTTTCAATTTATCAAAGTAAAGATTACCTTCTAAGACATATTTCAATAACACTGATGAAGAACTCAATTTTATAGTTGAGATTGGAAAATGCGCTTGTATGAAATGAATGCTTTCGTTTGAATGATTAAGCAAGTCAACGAGAAATTGAATAAAATATAAATGAGATAAAGAAGCATATAAACTATTAATCCAGTCTCAAAAAATAATTTATACGATTCATTTTGTGAACAAAATTATCACATCGTATGGTATTGCTCACATATTCGACAGTTGTGAATAATTGTGATTTGAGAATACTTTTTGTGAATAATATAATTACTTGAAATAAAAACATAATACTGTATTTAAAGAACACACAAATTATTCGCTTCTTACCAATTCATTACGATATTAATGCATTCAACAAGATTTTAGTAATTTATCTTTACAGTCTATTTTATTTCTTAATTTCTTCCCAACAGATGATATCATAAGTGAGAAGTTCATGTACAAATTAGTATGTTTTCGCTATTTTGGTTGTCAATGATGCGTAGCTGAATTATCACCACTTCGTTATAGAAAAGTATCTCCCATGAAAGTGGTTGAGACGTGGGCATTAATGGCCGTTATTGTTCAATCCTCAATTTCCATCTGCAGTTTTGGGAAGGTGTTCAAACTGAACAAACCCATGCTTAGGTGTTACGAGGTTGTAGTTGATTCATTCATATATTTCGAGAGATATATGTACACTAACTCAATTTAAAAAATGTATTAAAAGATTTTTGAAAAAATTATAATATTTAAAAAAATATTACATTAAAAAGACAAAATTTAAATTTCAAGCCTTAAATTTATAGCAGAAAGATTATTACTACAAATGTAAAGTTTTCGGTACATTCTTTTAATTTTTCTAAAACATGGATCATGCAAATTTCCAATGATCATCCTAACGAAACTAAATATATCTTCCTCCAAAATGCTGAAATCCCTCTAAGGTAATTGAGAAGTGAGAATTTTTATTTTATTTCCACCTTTAGCCCTTATTCGATTAAAATTATTTTAAAAAGAGTGGTTTTATAACTATGACATAATTAACAAGAACATTTTAAATTTCACTAAATGAATTTAGTTATTATTCACTTTCTGGCTTTTGGTGTATGAAAATTATAAATAATAGCTTAATTTCTGCATGTCTAAAACTAATAGGAGTGCCAGGGTTCAATAACCAATTACCAATATAGAGTGTACCGGTATTATAATAATATAGGATGCACAATTACTTATAGAGTGTACTGATACCAATAAGCCCTATAACTTCCATGTCACAACATATTATACGACATCTCAAAGATGTTTGAAATCCCATCACCATTCCCCATGTTATTCATTTTTACAGGCCATGCAGGCAAGCTCTATTTTTCCTGAATAGGGCCAATAAACATTAGTTTGATTCCCTCATCACATTTCTCATGGTCAATCGGGACAAACCCTCGTGCATATCAAACCAGCAAAGTCAATAAAAATAAATAAAATAAATTTTCAAATCAATCAATGGACCATTTGAAGTATTTCTTTTTTTAAACAGTTACAGTAGTTAAAAATCAAATAGAATTCACATTAATGAAAAACCAAAAACTATTAAGGAAAGCATATTCGAATCAAATCATCTTGTATAATTATGAAACCATGTATATGTGCGCACACAATAATTGAATATATTTTACTGATATTAAATTTAATAATGAGGTGTAGATCCATAAAAGTCTCAATTAAAATCATAATAAAAATATTGAAATTTTAATTTTTTACTTTAAAGGAAGAATCAAATATTGTTTAATAAGAAAGGCATACCCAGCAAACAAAAGACAATTTTCCTAATTGCTCGGGAGAGACACGATGGTGTGGTGGTAAGGTCTCGGCTTTGGAATGTGAGATTCCAATTCCACCCAAAAACCGGCATGTAAGCGGGTCTAGTGCATGCTTAATCCGTCGTGGCAAAAGGGGTTCCCGCTGATGTAGCATGAAAGTTTAGAGAGGAGGGTGTTAGCTCAGATTTTGTCCTCGTCGTCTGACCGGGGTTCAGAATGACGAGGTTCGTCCCCGAAAAAGCTGTTATGTTGCTTCAAAATGGGATATTAATATAACTAAACTAAACTAAAACCCAATTGTCCTCAGAATGCTTTTCACTTAATTCGATTTAGCAGGGAAATGAGTGCATGGGGATTTTATATATTCATATAACTATCAATTGAGTTTAAATAAAATTCACAATTGATGTGATATAAAGTTTATTCATTCAACCATTTATAAATTGATTTTAACACTTTAGCAAGCTATTAGCTTTGTATAAAATGTGAGGCGATACGTATTGAACACTTCATTATTTTATAATAATATGAAAAGAAAATGATAGCTGACAATTTGTTTTAATCTCAAAATTTATTTTAGCTGCTGTAAAATTAGCTCTTATTTAACCTATGAACCCAGACCCATTCGACAAAACGTGGTCTCGGTCGTTTTCAGGCACATAGCTGAGATCTAAGGATAACAGGTCATTCGAGACGAGCCGCCCATTTGAAAGTGACGAATCAATTTTGTTTTTTACATGAAAAATGACTCTTCATTTTGAGGAAATGGAATTCTCAAATAAACCAGAATTATTATTTAAACTGCCTGTCCTAAGTATTTTGAAATAGTTTAATTTATGGAACACACGAAACAGCTTCAAATGATATGATATTAGCTGTTCAGTTCTATTATATTTATGTACCGTTTTAAAGCTACATTAGGGCTGTTATGGGATTTTTCTCAATTTTGAAACACAGTCAAATGGCGAAGATGGCACCGGAACTGACAGCTTCCTCTCCAAACTTCCATACCAGCAGGAAGGCGTTTGGCCCTAAGGATTTAACGTAAGTCAAACCCGTTTGCATGCCGGTTTTTTGGCGGTATTAAGCCAGAAAGCCTCCGGCTCCGAAGCCGAGACTTTACCACCAAGCCACCGTGGCCCGTGGTATTAGCAAGATCGGCAATTAGTTGCTGCTAAATCTAACAAAGAGGAAGCGAGCTACATTGTACATCATTCAATGTAGACAAAAAGTCTCATTGCATTTAAAAGTCATTGATATAATTAAATATAGCTCAATTCTGTAGAAAAACTGATACGCTATGAAATAAAATCCAATATTTAAAATTATAATGAAATATTTTTATAGCCTTTAAAAATTCAAGTTGAGTATAGATCATGTGGCAAAGTATTCATTGTTTAGATTTTAAAACAAAAATAAATTATACATTTGCCCTGTAAATTGAATAAAAACTCAATGGCATAACATTTTAATTATCAGTGGAAACTACTTAACCGTTTAATTATTTAAAAATTCTGTTCCGAGATCAACAACAAATAGAAAAAAAAAATGGTTTCCCCACCAGTCTTGCGAGGCCTGACACAGAATCTCCATTTCTTGTTCTTTGTCGAAGAGAATGATCAGAAAGAACTTAACCAGATTCGGGCATCATTTTTCTTCTGCTAAACAATAAACACTGAAGAAATCACGGGGCAATTCAAGAGGCGAGAACGAAACGTTCCGGAACAAATAAAATCATTTTTTTTTTCTGGTTGACAATTGTTGAGTGCCAGATCCAATTATTGGACATATAATGAATTAGATTGTCCTCAATTTTTTTTTGTTTTGTTTTTGCCTTTAGAGATTGGATCTTAATTTGTGGCAACCGATATGATGCATCGGCAAACGAAATAAAGCTATACTGTTGATTGGTTGGAAGGTAAAAAGCCAATCTAATATGTCTCATGGCGATTTCTGGGCCATCTGCAAGAGATATCGGATACCCAAAACCTAAATCTTTTAGATATTTTAAATACGATTTTTTTAATTATAAAAGCAATTTTAAAGTATCCATACTTAAACAGACTTTCTAGAGCAGTGAAATATTTATCTTCGCTATAGATGAAGTTTCCATCTGCTCTAAATTGAAAAATAGGCCAAATTTAGTTTAGGGTTGTCCATTTGCGAATTTGTTTACTTGGATTATCACATTTTTTTAAAATTTCGTAAAGCAAATATCACGTAGGATTATTTCTATTACTTTAAGGTTTTCAAAAATAAATACCGTTACTAATTGGTCGTAGTTATCCAAAGTTTCCAAATCTCTTAAAGTAATAGAAATAGTCATTAGTAATATTTGTTTTGCGAAATGGAAAATAAACTGTGATAATCCAAGTAAATAAATCCGCAAATGGACAACCCTAATCAAAATTTGGCCTATTTTCTCATATCTGATAAACACAGAATATGAATAATCTAAAAATTGATTCATAGTAAGGCAGATTTAGCTAACGATCTTGATACAATGAAGCTTTAAAGGAAAAATCCATGTTTTCTGTTCCCATGATGTTTAAATCAGCTGCGGATTCGCTCACTGAAGTTGTTAGCATTTTAATGCGTAAAATATTCGTTTCTCATAATGAAATCTAATTTCATGCAAATAAATTAATTGCATTTAGATATATTTTCATTTAATGTTGCCTCATATGGCTAATCTGAATGATAGATCACGGGGATAGGTCACGCCATTAATAAGTATTGTCTTTAATGAAAGAAGGGAATTAAAATCATTTGATGGAGTTTTAACATACATAACAATTCGTAAAGATAAGTCTTTTTTTTTTTAAGCCTATAACTTTCCTAAAAAAGGCAATTGCATCGTGTCTTATAAATAAGCTGTAATAATTCTACATAAATGGAAAACAAATTAATTAATGGATATTCTAGATGATGATCAAGATGATCAACGAGTTTGTTATTTTGTAGATAGGCAGATACAAAAAAATATTTGCAATTTCCGAAACCTAAGCAATTTACACGATTAAAATTTTGATAGATATTATTATAAATATTAGAAATCTTATTATATTTATGTTTAATGTTCTTAGAATATCTGCTAATATTGCCAAAATACATTTATGATGTGTATTCGAAAGAAAATCAAGAGGATATTTTAATATTATCTTTCCTTATCTCCTACTAATAATATAATCATTCATCTATTCGCAGCGAATATTTAGGTAAATACATGCGTACAAATATCGACTTTTCATCTTATTTTTTGCGTGAAATTTGCTATTAATTCTCAATTAATTCATTGTTGTTCGTCAGATATCCATAATGAGTTTCATAATTTCACATACGTAAATTATTCCAGAAATATTTATTTTTAATTTGCACAACTAGTTTCCTACACCAATTACGATACTGTTCGATAATTCTATACAAAATCTTAGATATTCTATCTCTGGCCCAGATCGAGATTATTTGTAGCTACAGGTAACTCTTATAGGATATCGCATAAAGTTTCAACCTAATATATCCAGATTCAATATTAAGTAGTGTTTTAAAGCTAAGTCAATTGAGATAATATTGCAATCTCTAAAAAATGGCGATAAAAAAATTGTGCGCCGTGAAATAATCTGAATAAATGCTCTTGAAATAAAAGTAAAGCTTGAACAACAAAATGGTGGCTCTGCATTTTTGATTAGAAAAAATTATAAGTAAATCAGTAAGGACCATATAAGAAGAAAAAATTATGAACGAAAGCGATGTTTGCCTGATATAAGATATCATTGAAAAAATATCATTCCTGATGTAATGATTCATGCCAAAAGTATAAAACATGTGAAACTGCATAAGGCTATACACATCTCGAATAAACATTTTCAATACATTTTACATGATCCTTTAGGATTTTGAAAACAATTTGCAGCATGGAATTGGTGATCCAAGAGGGGCTACTAAGAAAATACTAAACTTTTCAACGGAATAGAGACTAATCTTTGTTCCGTTTTGAAACAATGAATAAAATTTGGATTAATCATTATTAGGCTAATATAAAGGTGCAATCAAGGCATTTTATTGAAGTTCTCTCTCTTATAAAGTGAAAATCGTTTCTTCAGTTTGAAAGTATATGGTCATAGATTTCTAGCACTGTTGTGATATAATATTTTTAAAAAATAAGTCAATAATCGGATAATATTGTGCTTTTTTCTGGGGAAGAAATAGAGGGAAAAATAATTTACTTAATAATTTATAAAATACTTATTAACCATGCTACTGCACCCACTCAGCTATTTTGCCGCTACGAGAACAAGACTATGTGTTTTAACATGTTTACTACCGTGAGCATCAACCATGGGTCATAGAGACTTTGTTTCTTAACCGAACAATTTATCTCATTAGAGGAACTTTTCTCTTCTATAATTAAAAGTTAGCAAAGAAAATACCATCTATTTAGATTGGTGGTCCGAATATCAGGCTAGAACAGTAGCAATGAACGTGTTAAATGGCCAAACTCTTCTTTCCAAGGCATTCTTTCTTTCTTTTTTATTTTTTTTTAATTTTTACTCCATAAGATTACTATCCGTTGCTAATCTTGAAGAGATGGTTGATAGAAAATGATTTATATTTAACTATAGGTTTATTGACAAAATAATTGTTTTCTGAAATGTTGGACAAATCATATTGAATGGATGGAATAAATAATAATAATTAAAAAAAAACATGAGAATAGCTATATTATGCATATGAATCTCTAAAGACATGTTGAAAAATAAAATGTTGAAAATAAAATTGCCTATCAAGAAAAATAATGTTTTGTTTTTGTTTTTAGTTTTGCACAGAGTTATTCGACAAGTTTTATATAATGATTCTGCAAACGTATGTAGCACTATTACTTAAATAAATACTATTACCTTCACATGCGAAGTAAAATACGCATTCTTAAAACTTCACTACAAGCAATGTAAGAGAAAAGTAACGCAAAGGTGGGAGATATTCAGAGAAATAACTTTTTCTTGTTTGTGGAGCTTTTCGTGACAAATGACGATCATAGTAGAAATGATTCTGGTTACCATCTAAAGGATATCTTTTCACTTTCAACTAAAGACTATTTCAAACGATTGGAACGGCTTATCCACAAGGGATCGTTATATTTTAAAAGTTTCTCTTATATTGTAATATTGTTTATTTTGATGGGTGTTGGAAAAGAGAAGTTGTCTAAAATGTATTTTTAGATAGTTGTTTTTTGAAATAGCACCTAGATTCTGAAAAGCTAAAATATAGGAGCGTACTATAATCTATTCATTACTTGCTTTGATTGAAAAACGAATTTCAAAAAATATGTCCATGGATTGGTATATTTGTGGTTGTTTCAGTTTCTAGACCAGAAGTTCGGATGCTGCGGTGTAGAAGCTGTATCAAACGTTCTGTCAAAATAAATAATGAGATCCCTTTTAAAATTCGTTTCACGTTGCCACAAAACAGAATATTAAATTATTATTATAAAACTATTCATATTATCCTAAACTGGGGAATTCTATCACTTGGGGAACTTGATCAATCTTTGAAAAAAGTAATTTATTTTGTTCCTTACAAAGTTTATGAATCGCGCAATAAAGATGCCAATAATTTCACCCAAAGAAAAGACATTTAACAATTGGCTTTTTGCACATTTTTACCCTTATGAATTATCTTCCAGTTTGAATCTGGGCTCTGGTTTTCAACTCGTTGTACATGCGTTTTTGTTAGTCAAGTGATTCAAAAAGCCCATCCAATAACTATATTCCAAAAAAATTATATCCCAAAAAAAGCTTGGTTTTGTTTAAATTAGCATATGATTCCATAATAGAATCACTTTTAGATTTAAAATTTATGCTTCATTTTGGTTTAAAAACATTACTTGGTAAAATTGTACCAGAAGTCTGGGTAAAAATGCTACTTTGCTAATATAGAATTTTGTCTTTTTTTTTAAAATTTTTTTTCAGACCTGTGTGTTTCCATCTCGTTTCACAAATATTTAAGACCCGAAGACGCATTAGTATTTTGCTGGAAAGATTCAGGTATCAAAAATATGATAAAATTATGTCGCAATCTACCATCTTTACAATATTTCATATGAAGATGACATGCCAAAAAGCATTTCAAAGCTATATAATTCCTTCAAAAATCATTGAAATGACAAGTCAAATATCACCATTCGAAGAAACCAAGATGCCAGATTTTACTAAGCAATGAGAGAAAAGTGGAGATATTCGAAGAAGTTTTTACTTGCGTAGACTGGAGAATACTTGTTGGTGTATTCGATTTTGCAGTTGATGAGAAAAGGTCAATCACTTCAAAGTACTTCTATTACAAATCAAATTGACAGGAAAGGGGGAGGGACTTGTAAATGGGAATGAAAATGGAAATAAATGATTATAACAAAGGTTAATTGACAAGTAAGTGGAAATGAATGTTCATAGGAAAGACTATAACAGCATGAATGAATCTGAAGCATTTTCTGACAAGTTGATAAATGTGATACAAAATATTGATGGTAAAATTCTTCAAAACTAAAGCTTAGAATATTTGTTGAGGTAAAGTGCTTAAGGAAAAGGAATGTTAAACGTTTAGCACTCAAATTAAGGAACATACTCAATTGTATGGACGGTTTGAGCTATCATATCATTGCACAGATGACAAACGTAAAACCCTTAAGGTCTAAAAAGTGAGTAATGAATTTTCGCTGAATTTACAAAATATCCCATACATAATTGACTTGAAATTAAAATCTTGATCTACCTTTTCTGAAAAAATTACATTCTACAAATATATTCAAATCCTATAAAATACTAATTTTGGATGAACTTTTCATCCGTTACCTTTTTATTAACTTTTTACGGGTCCTTTCACTTATGAAGTATCGTAACAATGCATTTGAAATTCCTTATTTCCATTTGCTTCATTTTTCATAATGCCATTTGGACAATAATAAAATGTTTACATCCCTTGCGAAATATTTCATAAAAGGCCGACTTAAACAATGTATATAGAATTGCAAATTTATTACTCAATTTGATTGAAACATGATGTTATTATATTTTTTTATTAAATAATAATAAAATAAATCTCTACAAAATATTCTTAATTAAGTACCTGCTATTAACGTAAAATGAAAAATTCATTGATTGCAATTTTGAGATTTATTTCTGAAGATAAAAAAACTTCTAATTTAATTGGTACATATTTTTAATAGTTCATCTAAGAATCTGAATTAAATATCAAATTCCGATTAAAAATGAAGATATATTTAAAATGAGCATTAGCAATAAGTCTCACTCTAGAATTTAATGAAAATTCTAACCTCTAGAAATCATAAATCCTGTTTTCATCTGAAATTATATATGATATTGGGAGACTTTTTATCGTTTTTTTTCCTTTGAATTTTTTGTTTTAAATATTCAAGGTGCTGAATTCTTTTCATTTATCAAATTCAATTTCAATAATAATTTTCCAACATATAAACTGCAATCATATGATCTGATAAATTGTGTAAATTGCATCATAAAACATAAAGCATCAATCTTTGGTTCTTCGGCTGGGAAGAAAGAAACAGGTTCTTCAATTGAAACAATTGTTTTCTATACATAATATAAATATTTGTAATCAATTTTTTGTATAACAAATAGAATAATGTTTTTGAAATTTAATAATTTAATTTGGTCTGATCTCATTTTCTTGGAAAATCAAATAAATTTTTCTGCGCTGTATAGTTGATTTTGAGAATTGAAAAGAAGAAGAATACCGTATCGTTGCTTGGAGCTAAATATGATGACATGAAAAGCAAACACAAAATAATGTTCTCAAATGATTGTAAAATATAATTTTTGTTACTAAAAAAAATCATATATATATCATGAATCGTCTTTATATAATATACACTTAACGTGTACAGATATACCAAGTTTTCAATATTACATTGATGTCAATTTAAAGCAACACTGTAGCTAGTTTTAATGTTTCTTTTGGCATAAGCATGTTTAGCAGCATGTCTAGGATATAGCCATACAAATATGATACTTACAATTGACTGGGACTTTTAATGGGAAAAAAAACTTTAGCAAAAATATAATTCCGTAATTTCAAAGATTAAGAACAAACATAAACAGTATTGTAAGGTTAATTAACAAATTTGATTAATTTTATTTGAAAAAAAGTAGGGAAAACCATGATGATAGTTATGAATAATAAAATCAATAATAATATGAGCTACAATAGCAGTAATTCATGGGTCAGCTTCTACATTTGCAGATATGGTAATTTAGAGATGGATTTTTTTGTTAATGAAAAGCAGTACAAGTACTTTTTAAATAATATACAATACAATCGTGTGTTAATTAATTAAAATATTTTTTACTTATTTTATTTCAATTTTGAATTAAATATTGTTTTTGCATATAAAATTAAATATTGCTTTTGCATATAAAGTTAAACATTGCTTTGCATACAGAAAAAGAAAACTATCTGCTTTTTAAATATTTTTTTTCATGAATGAATGTATGAATGCATGACCTTCACGCATTTTAATATGAATCGTATGCATTTTTGGAAACAATTCATTCATTAGTATGAAATTTTATTCATTTTGAATCTCTATACATAATTCTGCCTTGAAGTAGATAAAAATAATAATAATAACCATCGGCGTATTTCAGAAACAAATCTTAGTTGGGAGAAGTTTTTCAAGGCATACGAGAAAAATTAGCTTTATGATACAAAATATAAAATCATCATCTAAAATCAGACAATTCTTTTCGGACAAACTTTCCTGAAATCAATCATTGTCATCTTATATTAAATTCACGTTAATCGATTGCAAAAACGTCCACTAATAAACTTGGTTTACACTCAGTTTTGTGGTAAAAACAAATGATATGTGGATTTCCCAGCAAACTTTTATATCCTTGCTGCGGCTAAAGATCTGACTGAGATCCAAGTGTTATTTACTTTCTCCACAGATGGGAATGACAGCATAAAAACAACATTAGAACTAAGCACTTACCAAGCTTTTAATTAATTTCGCTTCACTTTCCTTCGAAATTAACGCATTTTCTCTAATGAAAATCTCCTTAATCTGAACTGACAAGTTTGAAAGTCAGCCAGCTTTAGACGGCCGAAAACAGCTGAAAAACTTCAGCGAAATTAAATTTCCTGAAGAAAAGATCAGACTCTACAGATATCTTACTTATTAAGTTTTCCGGAGCTTTTAAAATTAAAAGTGAGATAACAAAGCATTATCATGGCAACGGCGTCCTGCATTTCTGCTAAGACGTGTAGTGAAATGGTGCATTAAACAAGTAATTTATGATAGTCTTAATAAGATTATTTAAAAAATAAAGTTTTATTCATTATGATATCACATTATAATTATTTATTCATGTTTAGGAGAATCAAACATATGCAATGTAAATTCGCCCATCTAATAAATCAAAGGCACTCTCTGAAAAAGAACTGCTAAAAGGTTTGTTTTCTTAATGATGAATTATGTGTAGAGTATTAAAACCTCAATAACTGAAATTTTGTGAGACCATATAAAAGGATGAATAACGCTTATTGCAAAACGCAGCATGTTATGGCAATATTTTTATTATGGAAACATTTTTATCAGTCTTATGGGGAATTTTTCTTTGGTACGGCAGATTCAGTGATGAAACCAAATTTGTCTGCCAAAGCATGGTTGATTAATTAATATAATTAATAATAAATCAAATCATTAATTAGAATATTAATAATTGAAAAATTACCAATCTTACAACAAAATAATGAAATTATATATATATATATATATATATATATATATATATATATATATATATATATATATATATATATATATATATATATATATATATATATATATATATATATATATATATATAACATATTTTTGTTTGAAGCAGAAGGCAAGTTCGAAGACGTTGAAGAGACTTGTTATATTTTAAAATTGATTTTGATATCCATTTCTTAAAAGCAATTTGTTTATAAGCAGACGCAGTGTGGCACAAAAGTAAAATAGTAGGCAAAAAGGGCCAAACAAATTATCACTAGCCTTGTATAACATAGGATTTCTGGCCACGCTCCGGGGGAATACATATTTTGACCTTGAGAAGGGGAGAGGAAGTATCACTTTCATTTGATACGTAGCTCTGATGGCTCATTAGTTTTAAAGAGGAATTAATTAAACCAAAAGTGGAATTGGATCACGAAATAAGAGAACATTTTTAGATTGAAGCCACTGTGGGCTAAATTAAGATAAAATTTTTGAAATTAATAAATTAATTTTTATTAAATTAAGAGTTTAAAATATAATTACACACACACACACACACACACACACACACACACACACACATATATATATATATATATATATATATGAGATAAATTGATATTTAATACAGAATTCCAAAGGGGGTTTCAATAGATTACTACGTTCTTGGATCTAAAGCAAATTTATCATATGCTTGGCTTTATAGTGATAGTAAACTGGAATTCTGATAAATTTATGTGCTAATTGAAATTTGATTAACAACGAACAATACTGAAGCAAGAATTCCGTGTTCACATGTTTAGTAGAGATTGCGTTGATGTTTAAAATAATGCTTAAATGATCCGAAGGATTGACAAAAAATTGGAGTTTATTCTTATGCTTATAATTGTATTAACCTTCAAAAGCAATATGGTTGCGTAGGAATGATTCCAGAATTGCAACAACCAAAAGTTTTGGATTAAAGATTTTTGAAATGTGTCTTAAGCAATCAAAGAATATCCAAAAATGTATTCACAAAATACCTTTATAACAGCTTAGCCTAATCTCAAGATAACCACATAGGTCGTGGGATTAGCAAACTTTGCAACAAGTTGACATAAGTTGCAGATCACTTCTACGCAAATACACACCAAAGGGAAGATCTGAAAACGTTCTATTGATATTAGTACTCAAGTATCAGAGAATAGAATCAGATATGAAAAATGATACTTCTGAGATGACTATTGAAGAATGGCATTCTTCCAGCAAAGAACACAAATTTGATAAAATAATTATTACGGATATTTATACTAAACAAAAGAATGAAAATAATTACTCGAATGATCTCAAAATTCCCTATATTCCACTTTTCCTATGAATGACGAATCTTGATTTTGTTTTAAATGAAATTTTGAACATTCACTTCAAAATCAAATGAACTAACTATTTTATTCTAAATTGCAAAATTAACTTTGATAATAGCGAAAAAAGTATAAAATTGTACTTCAATAATTACAACAGAAATATGACTCACGTATAAAGAAAATATGATAACTATCTTAATAATTTTAGCACAATATCATTATTCTTCATATTACTTTAATAAAATAAAATAAACTTATGATCAATTATCCATCGGATTCATAAAGAAACAATGTAATCTCCTTTTCAAAAACCACCCACCATTAATTCTTACAATTATAGACTGAATCTTCCTTTCACTTGTTTCGCACTTTTGATTATAGGTCCATCTTTCAGTGAACTCTGAGAGTATGAATCGCTACGTACATTTATTGTGGATTTTCCTTAATGGATGTGCATTACGGATTACTTAAAGGATGTTTGCTTTCCACTTACGGCCTCGACGTACATTAGCTGCTAGCAAGAGTGTTTTCATCCTCTGTTCTAGGAATGAAGCTTTCTGTTCTTTTTACGCATTAGTGTGAAGGTAAATTGAACTTATCCTAAGCATTTTACCTCTTATGCTAGAAGAAAACATTTTTTGCACTTATAGATTTAATTCATATTATACATTGCATTTATATCCAATGCATTGTTTAAAACGTTGAACTCGTAAAGAAAACGATCTTGCTTTTATAAATGTATATATTACATTCATACAAGCTTGCGAACATTTTTTAAAGAAACTTTAAGAATTCTTTGCATTAAAAAATTATTTTTCAAATTGCATTTGTGTTTCATTAAAGATTTGATTTGTGTAAATTTATTATTTTAAGAATCTCCGTCAGAAAAAAAAAATCATAAAATTTATTCTGTTAAGATTTTTACATATTATAAACTTAAGCATTAGATCCAAGTATCTTTTTTTTTAATAGCTTTCTTTTTTCCTCTTGCAATTTCTGAATTTTTAAAAATTTTATTACTCTAAAGCGTAGTTTTAAATCCTACTTTTGTATGATGAGCACATGCAAACACAGCTTATAAAAACTAAAATTCTGTTTCACGCGTAAGGAGAATTTTATGAGAAATATGATAAGGATTTACTGTAGAATAAAATACCCAACTTCTAATAATATTTTAATTACTTGTAGCATACCAACCAAGGCATTTGTTTAGCTATTACTTACTTCTATAATGTCAAAGAGAAATGCCTGAGATACGTTTTTAATTAATTATATATATTTATCCAAGAAAAAAGTATACTTCGAATTTTTTTTTTATAAAAATTATTTTCTTCTTATATTTGTTACATTTCTCCTTCTCTAAAAAATTAAAATTATTAGAAAGCCCTTCTATTTTTCAGGAGTGTAAAGAAAACTCTATAATGCATTATTATCTATAATCAGACTACTCTATAATGAGAGTTATATTTGTTCTATCGTTTATTCAACTGAATACGCTTCTGTATTCTGTTAAGTAAATGACAGTTCTGGGACCCCCTTTCGCAGATTCGATTCTAAAAATTCAGTTCAAGACATTTTTATTTGGTTGAAACCAGTGGTTGAAAATGGGTAATACGTGGGTGGCTCTTCTACGCCAGTTTTGTGTCTACAAAACTAAATAACTTATCCTTGAATATTGGACCTTGATCGGCAGCCAGAGCACGTGCGGATCTCGTAAAACCATCTGTAAAAACAAGTTTATCCAAAAAGAACAAACAAAAAGATTCCATACATGAGCCTAAGTGCAATGACATATTGTGCTTTTAAATGTTTCTGATTTTTATTAAGTAAAATAAGACAAAACAACTGGAAAAAGAAATGGGGTTTAGGCGACATGTAGAAAGAAATATATATATATATATATAAAATGTAAAATAAGGATCTGATAAACCAACAATATTATAAATGGTTTCATTTTTTTTGTCAGAAATGTTGTTTTAACAATACAAAATCCTTGAATAATGTTATGAGCATTTGGAAACTTTGTAAAAAAACTTCAGACAAAAAAATTCAAAAAACAGAATTTTAAATATTAATCTCATAAAATTGATGACACTATAATGATTAAAAAACTTATGTCATGTACAGATTTATAAAGTTGAATGTTTATAAATGAACTTTTAGAATTGCAGCTAAAGGGATAGTTAGAAAAATGATGCTTTTGCTTTTCCTTTCTGATGTAATTTATGAAATTAAAATTTATTTGTTACATTTGTATGAAATTGTAAAATGCAATATCAATAGACATTATACGTTTGTAAAACAAGCTCGTATTTATTTCTGCACTGAAGAATACTTTAAGAGACGATTTGTATAGGTGTTTGTGCGTGTGCGTTTAGAAAATAAAA
Organism: Argiope bruennichi; assembly: GCF_947563725.1. NCBI lineage: Eukaryota > Metazoa > Arthropoda > Arachnida > Araneae > Araneidae > Argiope > Argiope bruennichi. The sequence continues at coordinate 5,635,415 of NC_079153.1, read as the reverse complement.
TTAGACTGCATTTTTTAAATTTTCATTTTAAGTATAATGTGAATGTAAGTTCTCCGTAGTTATTGAACATTTATTTATATACAATGCTAATGAAGAACTCCTATTTCTGAGCGTACCGATATGTGACTATGAACTTGAAGATGATCTAGTATTAGAAAACAATGCTTTTGAGAGAAGAAATATTTTCACACTGTACCGTAATGAAAACAAGTCATTTTTACTGCCTAAATAAAATTTAATATGAGACGTTGTATTATTTTTGATGAAATTTCCCCTTCATTTATGCATCAGAGTTTAAACATGTTCGTTGCCGAGAATATTCTAAAGATAAACTGGACATTTATTATATTTTAAATTAAAAATCAATATCACGTTATAATCTTTTAGACATATATATATCCTTACACGAAATTATTTCAAATTTATTTTAATTGATTAGGAATGATTTTTTCATGCATTTTCGTATCTTTATGTAACCTATTTTTGATATCATTTACATGTTGATGCAACTTTATTCTTTGGGAGCAGTAACGCGGATTATTCTTTAAAATGCCAAAAAAGGACGTCTTCTATGTTTTTAAAGAAAATTTAACTTAACTTATCAACTTAAAACAAACAAAAAATTATACATAAGATTTGTATATCTAGTACAGAGTAATAATTAGTTCAGGAAATAATTTGCACGAAAATTTAATAAATTATTTTAATATAAATCTTTATTTCAAAATCATTTGAAAATGATTTGTAGCAATTTCAAATATACAAATAAATATTCCCTGGTAGATCTGAGATATGGTACAGCATTTTACTTAAAAAAATAAATTATTGCAAGTTAAGTATGTAATATTAACGAATTAGATATTAATATGAAAATCAAACAGAATCAAAAAAGAAAAGATTCTAATATTTGCATATAGAAATCATTAGCAATGAGTTTTACAAAAATATTCATTAAATAAGTTGCATATTTTTTTATTTTTAACATCATTCTTTCAATATAACGCATAATTTACACATTCATGAATTTTAAGTTTTAATACCTTTCAGTAATGTATATGCATTTAATTTATACAGTCATGAATTTTAATTTTAAATACCTTTCAGTAATGTACCTGCATTTAGATTCCAGTAAATAAAACCAATTTCATTAATTGTACCCTTGAAAATGCGATGCCAGTTTTATACGCGATGTAATTTCCAATTCGCAAAACATTAATTAACATCGTCTTGCTAGTGTATGACATTCTGCATATGCCTGTTTTAATTACTTCCGAAAACAAATTTTTGCATGACTGCAAGGAAATATTTCTGGTTTTTATTAAGATGAGATAATTTCCTCTCATCCATGAAAATATGAAGTATGACGTAAAAATCTAATAATATTTCTTAGTTTTCAATTTCCTTCGATTGATACTTTAATCCTTAACGCTGTTCCTTCAACCGTGAAAAATTTGAAGGTTTCTGCGTGATATTTTCTGTCTATTTCTGACTTAAGGATGAATAGATATTCACTGCTTCATCTAAGCAGACTATGCTATCATACACAAAATGAAGAGAAAATATCACTAGATACAGTAGTATTTGGTAATATTTCTTCCTTTTTCACGAAACACCATCAGATAATTTAGATTAACACTGCAATCATTGTTGCAATCTTAATGAAAAACAAGCATCTGAGGCTTAAATCAATGAGCTTCGGCATATGCTTCCGAATTTAATGAATCTAACGAATTTCTAATGTAATGAACCTAAAAGGCAAGATCTGATTTTGGTGTTTAGTTGAAAACAAAAATATAAAGTTTGGGAACTCTTGTTCCCAAACCGAAGAAATTATAGAAATATAGAAATATGGAGCGAAATTATAGAAATATCGCTCTATTGGTGCAGTAACTATAAACTATCACAATAGAAGATGTTTCTCGGTAAATAATTCAAACATCGAGTTAACATCTACCATTTTCAGCGAATATCTCTCGACTAAGTAATAAATGCAGTAAGCTCAATGGTTCCAACCGAACTTAAGCATTTTTAGACCTTCTTTATTTCCACTTATATATGGCTGAATAGATGTCGCTTTGTTTCCATCATCTGCTGCTCTATATGATAGAAAATGAATATTTAATAGATAAGTTAGTCACCTTTTAAGAATAGCGACCAAATGAGCTATCTTTTCTGCTTCTTCATTTCATCGCGTATTGCAAATCAACGCTTTCTTGTAGTTAATTTTACTGCGCTGTCACTATTTCAGATTCAAACAACTTTTTTTATCTTCACATTAAAACCTTTATAAAAGTTTCAAAACTTCCTCCACGAATTTCTGAAATAAATATAATTTTGTTTACAGCAGAATAGCGTTAATCTTATTATTAACAATACCACCACATTTAAAAAATAAGCAAGTCATTTATTTAAGTTCTATAGATCGTATATGAAACCTGTGTCAAGTATTTTGTTTTCTTCTATCATTATAATTTTTAAAATACCTCCTTAAAAATGTAAAAAAATATGATTATTATTATAAAATATTCTCATTTTATGATTACAATCTAATACTTCGTGCTTATCCAAACTTATCCAGTCACAAAACTCATTATAATTTTGTGAAATGCCAACTTTTTATTTGCTTCTCTGTTTTATTCTCGTTTATTCCTTCTTTAGCTAACATTTTTGTACCTTAGTTATTCAGATTTTGTTGAATACACTTTTCTTTGAGGTATTATTAGTTACTCAGCATGTTTTTTGGTGGAAAATTTCTCGAATCAATACTATTGATTTAAAGGATGCATGGAATGAAGTTTTAGCAGAAAAATGGATTGTATATCGGAATACCAAAATAAGTTGTTTTTTTGTTTTTGTTTTTTTGAGGAGTAACATTTTTCTTATATTAGGCTTAATATCTTCTTCCTATGCAAACTGGAAAAAATACTGTTAAAAATGGACAATGCCTACTCTTTCAGGTTTTCTACAAGAAGTATGAATGTGAATGTATCCACTGAGCAACTTTAATTCTTTTTGATAACAATTTTAATGAGAACGAAATCTGAATTACGAATTTAAATGTAAAATGTGTACGTATCCTAGAGATGAGAGCTCTTTTTGATTTGAATCTCAATTTTCTCAACATACAGAGGAGAGCTCTGATTCATCTTAATATTAAACAGTCATCCCTATTTTAGAAATTGAATAAATCATAAACATGCGTGGAATGAAATAGAATTCCTTGTTATATTGAGAAATATAATTGGACAAAGTTTTCTTGATAAATATTAGTACATATTTATATGATATTACAAAATTTCAGTACAATATATTTTGATAGCAGTAAATTTTACATTAACGCTATATTTAAGAGAAATTTATAATTGTAGATTGATCCCATGAAGGAACTATTACGGAAAAATAAGAAAATCTAAACAATGAAATCCTAAATAACAGTAAAATATAACAAGAATCGCGAACGAAAAAAAAATGGCTTCCGAAAGTTGCGACGCAATTCGTTGGTACGTCATAACATTCATGGAGGAAGAAACCATACGTATAAACAATGAATGAAGTTTCAAAGAAAGGATAAACAATAACTTCTCGCCTCTAACAGACACTGTACGTGACTTCATTAAGAATGCTGCAGTCTGACTCTATGCGCTCATCATAAACTCCTATTCTCTTCCTTTTATTCTCCTTTTGAAAAGCGACGTTATTTCGGTTCTGGATTTGAAAACTTTCTTGGTTCGGTTTTAAATACAAGAGATTTGGTCTACAAATTACTTTTTAAAAGTTGCAAAAATTGTTTCTCTTAACAGTGGAAATATTACTCCATACCGTCAGTAACCTAAATTAAAATAAAGCATTTCATATTTATAAATTGTTTTTTAAAAACAATTGTAAAAAAATATTAAAGTATATATTAAGGCAAATGCTATCCATGATTTCAAATCTCACTACAATCGAAGTTTCTTTTTTTATAGATAAAAAAAATTAAAATAAAATAAATAATGTACATACGAATAAAAAAGTCGTTTCATTAATGTGCATTTTTTTTCAGCTTGGAGTGTGTTTTTGAAGCCATAAGCTATTCATTTTGAGAATTTTATTAACTTTACTATTACAATGCTGCATGATGAATACGTGGAAATGCTTTTCAAAATTTTATAACAAAATATGGAACTTTCTGGAAATGGCATATTTTTTATATGTACTGAATAAAATAAGATAATAAAACATTTCACTATCGTTAATCTTTTCACTTTTAAATACTTTTAATAAAAAAAACCTTTCATCTTTTCAACCTGGAAGTAATAAAAACTGTTTCAGTTGCACCATTCTCGAAACATTCCTCATATACTTACTTAGGAGCAAATTAAATGAATGCCATAAAAATAATTTGTATTAATATAAAAGGGTATTCACTTTTATAAATTTTCAACAGATCTTAGAACTTCATTTATAATCCAGTGCTACATAAATGAAAAATCTTGAAATTAGTACTTTTCTAAATTTTATTATTATATGATAAGGAATATAAGTGTATGGATTTAATATTTAACCAAATAAGTCATTTACCAGAGAAATCAGAATTCTACCAATATTAAAATAATTATCTTTAACGGACTGTATTTTATTCGTGCTTAAGTCGAATTTTAACTCTTTAAATCCAGAAACTTTGAAAATATGGCATTTTTTTTTTTAAACTCTAAACTGTGGGTGTGGTGATGTTATATTTCCTATCAATTTTTATGTAATTAAATTTATTATTTTTTATTCATAGGTAGAAATTCTCTTCTTCTTCCTGTGAAATGGGGTGATATTAAATGAATATGAATATAAGCAAATCAATTAATTTTTTTAAAAAGGAAAAGGTAAATATACATGTTTTTCTGTTTTTTAGCGATTGAATGATCCAACAAAAAAGAAAGAAAAAATCACGCATCAAAATTAAAATCAAAACGCTAATTATCTCCTCCAATCTCTTGAAGCTCGCTGCAGTACCATCTGTCCTTGCTATTGTCCTCGAAAGAGATGGGTAATAAGAGCTCTCCTGCTTTGGACATCAGTGTTCTTCCTCAAGACAATAAGACTAAAAGAAATCACAGGTCATCTCAAGGGAAACGTGTGGGGAAAGAAAATCGTTTTGGAACAAAAAAGGAGTTGGGACAAAAGTAGATTTTCTTGCAGTTGACAATGGCTAACTGCCAGAATATAATTGTCAGTCATAGGATAATAGATCGGTCGCAGTAGAATTTGTTTTCTTATGCATAGAAATCATGACACAGAAATGATGACAATAAATACAGAGCAATGAAAAACAAAAAGAGTTAATTATTGGCTGAGGACAAACAGTTGAAACATTTTCTTTTTACCAATTAAGCCTTTATGCGGGAAATACCGAATAAAATGGTCACTATTTTTTTTTAATTAACCAGAGTAACTTTTCTTGAATAAAAAAAATAGATGCACAAAAATACTAACATATAATTAAATATTTCAAGGCAATAAGATATTATTTGCATCAAAAAATTACATGGAGGCAACTATAGTAAGAAGTAAATATAATTTCAAGGGACAATTTTTAGAATCTCTTATTATTTAAAAAATTATTAAGTATAAAATGATGTGTTAAATTTTCTTAGATTAATTTTATTTCTTTGCTTGCATTGTGATTCGGGATACACTTAAAAAAACAACTCTTTACTAATAGCATATTTTTGAATTGTCGGTTTTTTATACTAATATCAACATTATTAAAGTTAGACTAATAAATAGCACTTATGAGTTCTTATAAAAATAAAGCTATTATTAATATGTGTGAAAGTAAAATACACATTTTAAAACCTAGCTTAGTGCAATTTTTTAATTCCCCTTTTTTTATAACTTTAAATTGTTCACAATTTCTCTTCATGTAAAATTGGGAAACATCTCTAACTTCTTTTCCCATATTGCAACGTATTCTTTCATAGTAATACAATTGTATTATTCATAGGCATTTCATTTTTTTAATTAGAAATACATAAAGGAACTCAAGCAATTAGAAATCATTCATAAAGTTAATTCTTTTATCTACTCAAATTATATGAAACATACGATGAATAATTATATGAATTTTAAGAAAATTTAAAACAATATCACAAATTTAATTAAATTTAATTTAATCTGTTAAATCATAATATGCTTGAAGAAATATCGATGAATAACTCAGCGAGCTATTTTGTGGAAGAAATATTAAGAAGGCTAAGAAAATAAATACTGCTCTGCCATTTTATGGCAGAGGATTCTAAAATATGGTACTTTATCTTATTTGTGGAACTTTCCGTGACAAATAAAGAAATAATACCTATTCATCTAAATAATTCTGCTACTTATGGCCCCATCTTAAAGTTGTTTCAAACGACTGGAATAGCTTATCCACCAAAAAGAAATGGTTATATTTTAGAAGTTTCTAGTATTTTGTTATGTTGTTTACTGGCGTCAGATTCGGAAAAGAAGAGTTGCTAAAATATGTCCTTAACTGGTTATTTCTTCAAAGTGTAATGCCATTTCTGAGAAGTTAAAATAAGAGACTAGAGTAGCATATGCATTACTTGCATCATGTAGAATACTTCTTTTGGAACATTTATGCTTACTTTATCTTAGTAGCATTGCTTTCAGTCTCTTAAAATATGAAAAGTATTGTCACAAAAACATTATTTTTACATTATTGTAGCAAAGTAGTATCCGGGAGATTTCTTTTAATGAAAAGATTATTATATTAAATTAATTAAAATATTTATTAATTTATCTTGTTAGAATTTACGTAAACAGTGGGAAATATTTTTTTTCTTAAGCAACAAGAGAAAAGAAAAAAAAAATCTTTCAAGTGTAAAACCTTTTGATTGATTGACACGGAAATTTCGGCTTTTTTATGAATGTGATATTTATCAATATTTAAATTATAAAAAATTTAAATATGATGTATGTATTCCTCTTTCTGCTCAAATGTAGATCAAAATCTATCAAAATAAGAAAAAAGAATTGCTATAAACTATTTTGTAAAAACAAATTTAAAAAATACCATATGCCTACAAAATTCGCAAAGAAATGTTGTTAATAATTGCTAATTTGACATAAATTTTTATTGCTTCGTACCATTATACTGGGAAATTTGAACAAAAATATATAACGACATTTAATTTTTTTTTTTTTTTTTTTTTTTTGCAAAAACAGAAAAAAAATCATTTCATTTCGTCATTACGTTTTGCGCCTGGTAACATTAAACAATAAAGTATGAAATATCTGCTTTAAAAAATGGCATTTCTCAACTATACAGATCAAAAAAGTTTTAGAAAAATCTTTTTATTCAAATATTTTTAAAAGCCGTTTTCTTTTCATTGTACGCCATCGAATCCAAAATCTATCAGAAGGGGGCCGTCTTTCTCAAAAAATAAAGTCAGTATAACATTTCCTGCACTTGTGTGGGTGGCCTTGTTTTTTTTTTTTTTTTTTTTTTTTTTTTTTTTGGATGTGATGACCCTTGATGTTTCCACTGGAGACCTTGCCGTTTCGATTCTGGTTTGAAGTGATGACACCAAGACTCATTGGCTACTCCCTTCCCCGGCATAGCTCTGCACGTGATCAAGACAATGGGCCATTCTACATGCTTCCTTTTGTGGTTGAAGACAGGGGCACCCACTGTCTACATACTTTGTGGCAGCTTAGTCTTTCTGTCATGATGGTATGAGTACTTTCGACGCTCAATCCGACTTCGGCAGCCTAGGGCTTTTAACTTAACTCGGCAGTCCTGGGTAACGAATCCATTGACCAGCTGGAAAATGCCATCTGTAATGCAATTTGGTGTTCAAGAGCTTGCATCATCGGCTAGAGACAACGTTCTTTTTCTGAAGCACTTGTGCCACACCTTGATCCTTGCAAGGGACATGCAGTATTCATCGTATTCTGACAATCCGACACCATATAACATTCTCCGATGAATCTCCTACTCCTTCCACAACATCCCTTTGCTCTTCTTTTGACGCCTCTATCTCACTGCTACCTCCTTACAGCGCGAATGACCACGTTGGACGATTGATGAGTGCTTCTGCTAGCTGTTTAGTCCCGCGGCATGCTCTCGTAACCCTTTAGTGGCGGGATGTCAACTTTCACGCTCTTGTTGGAACCACGCTTCGTTACACACGCAACGATATACTACAATTATGTCATCTGTTTGCATATTCCAGACACTGGCTAGTTTTTTTTTTTTTTTTTTTTGGAACTCTCCTTATAAAATGCATTCACATATAAACTTTACTTGAAAAAAATATTTTCATCAATGAAACTACTAATTTCTAGATCTTTGATTAAGAAATATTCGCTTTATCCACAGGCCCTTCTATATTTTATTAAAAGGCATTGAAGAATATGAAAGAAATGTGTATTATTGTATAATATGCAATTTGAATAATATATTATATTTTACACACATTTATATAGTTGAACTTATAATATATTAGCGGTCTTATAAAGGTATATCCAGAAAACTATATATCCGTTCAAGACAATTGAAGTAGATAGCAATTCAAAAATATAAAACTCATTCTTCAGAACACGTATTTAAATTTATGACAACCCTCTAACTGTTAACTATTAATGACAATAATTTTCATCTCAATATTCCATATAGGAAATAATTGACTGTTACCTGTTAATAGACATGATCAAACTTGTATTTTAGCACGAAATATTATATCTAGTGATATTTCATGACTTGCTTTAAAGCAGAAATTTAATTCCACAAAATGTCTCAAAGTATAATGAAAGTTGAAGGCCATTTTAATAATTTCAGAACTAGTATCCAAGAATTATTAGAGCTGTTTGGAATTAACTTCGTAAGTCTGAATCATGATAAGATAGTGAAAACCACACCTGAATTAGCTAAACTTATATACACCGGAATTAGGAAAATTTAGATTGATTAGTCGTTCGCAAGTTGGTTCGGTAACATCTTGTTAAAGTCTCGACTTCGGGATCAGAGAGCTCTACATTCGATGCCTAATTCCATCCATTCCAAGAACCATCTTGTCAGCGGGTCTGAGGCACTCCTAATCCATCAGGAGCCAATTAGCTCCCACTGATGAGGTATGAAAAGTAGGAGGTGCCAATTCAAGTTTCGTCCCCATCATCTAATTGCGATTTAAAATTATAGCATACGTAACGAATAGCCTTAGTATTGCTTTAAACGGAACGTTAATATAACTGGACAAAATTAGGTATACAACAATTTTCACAAGAGGATGGTGTCGGAATATGTTCATGAGAAATAGCTTTATCTATTATGCAGAGTCTTGCTTCCAGTGGGATATTTCCTGAACATAACCCCGGCCTGAGATATTCGGAAATATCATAAGAAGATGTTTGTCCGGGGGAGAGTGCTTTGAATGGTTATGTATATGGAGAAGAGTTTCCATAATTTTATCAGGAGCAATTCAAATTCTTTTAACGCAAATAAAATCTCATATTACAGCTTCAGGAACTTGTATCGAACTAATCAAATCAAGTATATATCTATAAATCAACTTGAAGACAGTACGAAAAAATTATAAATAACGATATAGATTGTAAAAAGCGAGAAAAAAACAATTTGTCGAAAGATACATGAAAAGTATCAGAATTCGTTGTTAATATAAAACAAGACATGTAACTGAAATGACGATATTTCCGTATATAGAATAAAAAATAACATGTACCCAAAAATCTTGCATGTAATCCCTGATGAGATAAAGTCAAATGACATATGGATTTTTAAATCACTGCTGCAGAAGTTTAGCGACGATCCCTGCTTGATTTATTTTATTCGCAAATAGAAAGGCAACATAAAAAAAAACATTACATTTAAGTATTTTCCAAGCTTTTAATTAATATCATTTCACTTCCACTTGAAATTAATGCATATCCCTGATGAAAATCCCTTTAATCTTAGCTGACAAGTTTATAAGACAACCAACTTTTCGGGTCTGAAAGCAAATAAAAAACTTCGATGAAATTTTATTTCCTGGTGAAAAGATCAAAGTGAAGTTATCTTACTCACTAAGCCTTCGGAAGCTTTTAAGAGAAAAAGTGTCTTTCATCGGCAGCGGCAAGTTTTACTTTGATAAAAAAAAATTATTATTATATAAATTGAAATAACATGGAAAGATTATTTTTCGCCAAGAACATTAAAACTATGATTATCGTGTATAATTCAAGCAAATATACTCGACAAATAGAAAATCACATTGGATCAACATTACATCCATGTTTAATTAAATCTCTCTTTGTTGTTAATTTGATTAATATTTTTGGCGCATGTTTTGACTGGTAGGTTTCTATTTATTCTTGTAGCGGAAAGACCAGTTTTGGCCATGGTGTGCTTACCGCAAATTAAAAATATCCATTCACTGAAATACATTATTTACAAATATACAAAAAAAAATACAGCAAAGATATATATATATATTTACGTGGGATAGGTTTTATATCCCATACGCTTGTTATATCTGCTTGATCGGCATCTTTCCAGGGGAGAATAGGAAGTCTGACATTATTCCATATTGAAAATGTGATGCTAGATTATTTAATTTGTATAACAGACAGAGAGACATTTTCATCTTCTTTCTTTATTTGAATTGTTATTCTTGTCCTAAATGTTGAGTATATCCATTAACTACAAATTATGAATATTAACATTTTTGTCAATATAGGATTTGAACCCCCAAATACACATAATGGTTTTGACCGTTTCAATTTTTGCGACTTTATTAATTCTTATAGACAATGAAGAGGGTATTTTAAGAGCTACTAACATTTTCAATAATTACGAAGTAAAACTATGTTGAAAGATGACAAATTCGATCGTATTGCTACAATTGATGACCAAATCGGAAATAGAATCTTCTATAATGGCACTTTGAAAATAATATTCTTCTTTCATTTTGAAGATGCTGAGCATAAAATTTTGAAAAAGTTGATAAGAATACAAATATATAGAAGCTGAAGAATCATCCAGGAAACTTTACATTTGATGTTGAAGAAGCAATTACTCTTTGAAGTAATTTCTGGATGTTCATCTCTTATTGGATATTATTTTGATGCAGAATTAGATTCGTCCATTTTCTTTTACTAATATTTGAAAATAAAAATAAACCAATAATTTGATGTTTAAATTACGATGTTTGAATTATTGTTTAATGCTAAATTAAAAATGTAATATTTCAATAAAATTTTGAACTTTGCTTCTTTTAATATCGATTACTATTAAAATTAGATTAATTTTCATTTCTTGATTTATTGGAAATTTTGAATTGCAAATGATTATCAATTATTTTATTTTTAAATTCAGGTAGGATTTGAATCCCATATGACGGCAGCAAGCAGAATAATGACGCCCGCTAAGCAGACTTCCTTTCCCTCTCGATCAGCACGCCTCTATAGCAGTATATATATATATATATATATATATAATGTGAAAAAGTTAAAGACTGTCATACTAAAAAACTTCGTCGTACTCATCACGATGTAAAAAAAATGAAAGAAAGTCAACATTCTCTGATGAATGTCGACAATATCAGCCGGTGAATGCTGATATTCATCAGGAGACATTTGCCAAATATATAGGTTTCTTAACTGTAACACACACGCGTATAAAACCAAACACATACACAAAACAAAGATTCTACATGATGCTTTGGATTATCCAGAGACAACTAATAGGTTAATACAGTACAAAAAGTTGCTTGTTTACTGGCGGATGTGAAATCGTGGAAAGAAGGAGTTAAAAATGTATGCTTGATATCTGTACTTTTGGAACGAGAAATCCCTTTATTTTTGTTAGTGGGACCTATAAAAATTTAAAGGCTCGCGTGATTCATAAGAGGAAGAAATTTTTATTTACTTTTTAATTAAAATAGTAGTACTTTTAAGTTTGAAATTAGTTGATGTGGAGGGGAAATCTCACTCATATATAAATAAAGATATTTTTATGAAACATAAATAAATTGTAGCGAATTCGTATGAAACCAATGCAATATACCAAAACTGATAACTGATACTATACAAATAACTATCGTAACGGAAACACTAAATTTCCACAATTTAAAAAAGGTGCGGACGAAATAATTGATTATATAATTATGTTTTGCAACTATTACGCATAGCTAGCTGTATGTGACGTCAGTAAAATGAGAATGCTCTTGCATGGAAATCTTAGTAAAGATTAATGACAAAGCATTTTAAGACCGACGTTTCAATTTAAATAGATTATCAAAACTAATACACTGGAAGTACTGTGGAAATGCGCAAAAAATGAATTATTTGATGAGAATTTGAAAGTATAAAATTCATTTAGAAATAATCTTCAGTTATTGTAAGGTTCATTTACTTTGCGTAGAGATAGTAAAAGAGATTTTTATTTGTGAATATTTTAGGCATTTCAGAAAATATTTTAAATACTGAAACCGAGGAATAAAAAGATGAAACACGAATATCATAGCATTTTGCAACAAATGCTACCGCTTTACATATTTGGTAAAAAATGAAGATTTTTAAACATAAACTTATGAGTTAACTGAAAAAAAGATTTTTCTCTGCATAATCATTTTCGGAGTATGAAAATATTCTCATAAAAAGTGTTTTAGTTTATAATTAATGATACTGTCTCCAATACAAGTAAAATAATTTTAAAACTCACTAAAATTGATAGCAAACCCTACATTTTGAAGTATAATCAATTTTTACTTTCTTTATTATCATTATAAAAAATAAACACGTTTAAACAATATCCTTTTAACAGCTTATAACGAAAATGATAACAAAATCCACTCTAATGCTAGCATTTAAATTTTAAGAAGATTATTATCCTAATTTGAAATAAAATACCCGCTTCATCCCTATTCTCGAAAATTTTTATTGCGTGAAGAGCATTCTCTATTTAAAACAGGTTTCCTTTAATAAATATTTATTACGGATTACTTATGGATTATTTGTCATGCACTTACAGATTGTATGCAATGACAATAAGCATAGAAATAATCTCACAACTTTTAGAGAAAATATGCAGTTTTTCAGTGAGAAGCCAAATTGAATTGACTAGAAAATACATTTCTAAAAAGTAAATTTATATTTAATGATCTGTTCTAGAAATTTTATTCAATATCTGCAGACACGAAATGACTGATTAATATAAAATACATGAACATGTGCAATTAACGCATTTGAATGTATTTCTGTTAAGGGAAAATATGCATATATTTTTTAAATACATACATATATATAATACACATATATTGAATATCTTCACCTAACCTTTGAAATAATAGAGCTCTAAAAATCAATTAGATCTGGATAAAAAGAATTATTCATGAGCCATTTCAAATTATTTTGTTTACAAAAGAAATCAATTCATACACTGAAGAATATGTTATCATGTGAAATCTTTTCATTTAGGCTCCTCAAGAAATTTCTTTGTAATTTCTGAATGTATTCATTAATCTAAGAAATATACCATGGTATATACCGGGTGTCCCATAAATTTGTAAATACTTTAAAAATTCATAAAAATTGGAGGAATGAGTATATTTTAAGGCGGTTTGCGAAACTATTATTCTCATGAAGGAGGATTTTTTTTTTCATACAAAAAAAGAGAAATAGTTAAAAAATTTGTCGATAGAGGGCGCTAAACACAAGCAAAACATACAATTCTACGGGAAAAATACTTTTATTTGCATGCAAGCAATTGTTTACATCCGTATCACACCAGTACTACAGTACTTGTTCTATGTGTCCGCCATCACCACAAATAACAGTTTGGAAGCGGGAGACAACACTGGTAACTGCATCATACAGCATATCCAGATGAATGCATGAGATTTCGTGGCGAATGGCTTCCTTTAGCTGCACTAACGAAGTTGGCCTATGACGGTACACGCGAGACTTAAGGTAACCCCATAGCCAAAAATCAAGGGGTGATGAATCTGGTGAGCGTGGGGCCATTGATGTGTAAAGTGACGGCTGATTATCCGTTCTTCAGTAAAAGTTCTTCTCAAAAATGCCTTCATTTCGGTGTCGATGTGAGGAGGTGTCCCTTCTTGCATGAATGCCACTGTTTCAAAGACATCGTGTTCCAATAAGGACGGTATCACTTCTTTCTGTAACATTTTCAAGTAAATTATTCCATTAACTGAACATGTCTTCCATCCTGCTTTTTTACAAGGCTTTACAAAGAAAAAAGGGCCTACAAAAATGGATGCAGTGAAACCACACCAAACAGTAACCCGTGGTGAATGCAAGGGCTTCTTTGTGTAAGCATGTGGATTCTCATGTGCCCATATTCTACAGTTATGGGTATTAACTGCTCCATGCAAAACAAAATGAGTATCATCTGTCCACAATATTTTCAGCAGCCATCGCGGATCATCTTCAATTTTCGCAAAAGCCCAATTTGAGAATTCCAATCTGTTTGCTGTATCATTTGGTAAGAGCTGATGTAGCGATTGCAATTTGTATGGGTACAATTGCAATACACCATGAAGGATACGGTACACCAAAGTCTTTGGTATACCATTTATTCATGCCACTTCTCGTGCGCTACTGACTGCACTTGTAGACTGTTCCTTTAGCGTGTCCATTTGCGAAGAGACATCGGGGGTACGGACTGTTGTTAAACGAGGTGCATAACTGCGTGGTCGATGACACAAACTTCCAGTTTCTTCGAAACGGCGTACTAGGGAAACAAGTACAACAGGAGTGATTGGAACTGAACCTTTCTTCAATCTTTTCTGGGTCCTAAGCTTTCGTAAGGCTTCAGCCGCCGATTCGTTGCTGACATAAAACAACTTTACCAATAGTGATTTATCCACCATTGTCAACATCTTAATACAAACCTTATGCAAACCTTTAGAAAGGATGTGTCAATCGCTCACTCTGCCTTTCATAAGACTTTAATTTGCATATTTCCACTGATTTGCTTGTGTGCAGCGCCCTCTATTGACAAATTTTTGAATTATTTTTTTTCTGTATCAAAAAAAAATCCCTTTCATGAGAATAATAGTTTCGCAAACCGCATTCAAATATACCCAGTCCTTCAATTTTTATGAATTTTTAAAGTATTTACAAATTTATGGGACACCCGGTATAAAAGCGCTGTTTAATTCAGGAGTCTATTTTACGTATGAGAAATAATAAATTAGTATTTTTGAGAATAATTAAAAGAATTATTTGTAAATATTTTTAAAAAATCTTTTTGCTGAAAATTTAAATAAAATGAATCCAAGGTGAAAGGTATGTTATTGTAATAGTCTTGGTTGCTTGTATTGAGCATACACTCTGCTTGTTATTGTTGAATTTCAGCACAGAGTAATAAGAAACTTCATTCTTGAGATCTTAAGAAGGCACAAACACCGTTATTATAGAAACCTGACTTCCAGCTTCTTAATAAGATTTACATATATTTATTCCACTACCTATTCTGCTGAATGTGCCTTCAGTATTCCTTTAAGTAAACAACAGAGCTAAAAGTTCTTTCCAAAGAGATGGAAAGAGCTTTTTTTTACCAACTAGAGTTACGATATAACAGATATTTCTATGCGAGGTGACGCAGTGGCTGAAAACGGATCACGTCTGGGTCGCCGACGCGTGCGGTGTGTCTAAACTGTCCACACAAACGGCTTATCGTCGAGTATTGGACATTGATCGGCTGCCGGACCATTGTTCGAGAAAGTAGAAGCTCTTTCTTTCTTCCCACCTCCTCGGTTTCTCAGCTATGAATACAAAAGAAAAGCCTGGCCGGAAAAGAACCGAGATAGAGATTTTAGACTTGATCCTTTTTGGAATGTAGTCCATGATATCCTTTTTTTTCTATTTTTATTCCCACGTAGTAAAATAAGACTAAACTACTGAAAAATGGAATTGAATTTAGATGGTACGCGTTATCTACAATTCAAAGAGCATACTTAAATCTTACATATACATACATGCTCGATGCTAAAATAAGAAATTTTGCTTCATTTTTTTTTATGTACAATACATGGTACACGAATCCTTTTTAAAACTTGGAGCTTTTGCAAGCCGTTAAAAAATAAAATGATTATTATATTTTTTATTGCTCTTGAAATATTTCCTTTGAATATTATCTTGCACAAACATTTTGAATGTTATTTATCGTCCGGTTTACATTTTTTTTTCTTATGCAACATTTACAAGCCTTGTTTGTTAAATTAAAATCTAATATTTTTCAACTTCTCTAAGCTTATGCTTTTTGGAGTGCTTATAAAATTGGTCAAGAAAGATTTTTAATTAACATTTAGGTTTAAAATTTTAATAATATTTAACAATTCAGGATATAATTACTTAAACATTTATAATTTTTGACTGACAAAGAAATGCAATAATCCAAATTTATGTAAAATACAAAATTAAATACAAAAAAATAGGCATTTTATGTAATTTGAATTAAATGTAAGTAATTCAACCATCTGACTCTCCGACCCGCCACGAAGGCACGCGGATTTAAACCATAAGGATGAATGACCGGGTCGCCGCAACAGTAACACTGGCGGGAAATGTGGTTGAGTCCTAAGGACCATCGCTGGTCACGGTACAACCCTCCCCGAAAGAAGTACGTCCCGTCATCGATGGGAGGAATCAGATCCCGCACCTATTTGTGTACTCTCCAGGGTGGCGAGATCTAACCACCATGCCGGAAGCATCTCATCCTCATTTCGAGGTGCCCCCCGGAGGGTTTAAATGTAAGTAAAATAAAATTGAAAAAATATTTTGTATAAGGCAAATTTATGTTGAATTCAGATGAAGAAGTATTGTTAGAAAAACTTAACTTAAACGCAATTATTTAATGTAACTAAGTATGTGTTCCTTACATTCGTACATGAAGTACAAACATTTCTTTTGTCCAAACATTGCCTTATTGGGGGTATAAATATCTCTTTTTCTGTTCAGCTGTTACTTTTTTTTCTAATAATATTCATATTAAACAGGCGTTTTCATCATCAAATTTACTTTTTCTTTAAAAAAATTCTATTAGTTTTGTACAGTTAGTGAAATGCAAGTTCTTATTTAATGCTGATGTTCTTTTTTTGGTCTGGAAATCTTTTATACTGCTCTTAATTTACGCATTCATTAATAATAATTTAATAGGCTAAACATATAATTTCTACGTTTTTTTTCAAAATTTACTTTTTACACTTAATTGAATGGAGAAGCCTCCTCAACTATCAACGCACATAATGGCATTGACATTTAAAGATATAAGAATTCTTAAAAGAACATAGTCGAGGTTAGCAGACCATCTTTCACCATCTCAAATGAAAATCATCCTATATTCCGCAACAATTATTCTTATTAACAGTACTGCAAGGGAAATTTCTAGAAATAAACTAACATCTAAATTGAATAAAAGAAAAAAAATCTACTTAAATGAGCTCTTAAATCTCAGTCTTTATCAATTAGTTAATGCTGTAGCATAATGCTCATGTGTACGATTAAAATAAAGTGGTTGTATGTACTTAATTTACAGTACACTCCCGAGTATCCAGCCTAGTGTGGCCTAAGGGCAAGGTGAATAACAAAAGAGCTGGATAGGCTGGAGTTCCATGAACTCATTTCTTTGCCCATCATTACCATCATCATCGTTTTTATATCAAAACTCACTGTTATAAACGTATTTTCACTTCTGGCTGAGTACTACGCATTCTATTTATGTTCCAGAATGTAAACGTGGCCGAGGCCCGGTGAATCATAGAAATTATTGCTAGTAATGTATCGAGTTAAAATAGAAGGCTCTGTACTGATAGTTTATATATGTTTATATACTGCACTGCATGTTACAGGAATTTATTAGAGGAAAAGTAAGTTAAAGGAATAAGCTGTTTACATTTTAACATAAATTCTGTAATGCCTAATTTAAGTGCAGGAAACATAAACAAAACATTAACGTAAATTATAAGCCTTATTTTTAAGAAAAATTGTCTCAAATAGATTTTATCTTTCACTGATAAATGATACACAGATATAAAAAGGCAACCCAAAAATACGAGTAAAAAGTTCCAGTATTTAATTTTTTTAAACTAGGCCGGATGGCACGGAAGCCGTAGAGTCGCGAACCGAATACTCGGGAGTGTACGGTATTTTTATAGCAGCCAGGGTATCTTGGTACAGCTTTCATTTCTAGTGCCAGTTCAGATAACAACTGAAGCAAAGCAAATAAAATTTTATAAACCAAAATACTATGTCAACAAAAAATATAATTGGATCGAAAAAAAGAAAGAATTCATCCTTTATCAATGCAACGTAATTATTCAAGAAGTTATTTTCCGAAAAGAAATCGGTTTCTTTCATAAGCATATTTGAAAATTCTTGGAATTTCAATGTGTTTTTAAGAAGATTACATTTCATCATTTATCATCCAAATAGCAATTCTAATTGAAAAGCAAGTTTATTTTTCTGGGAAAAAACAAGCTTTTTCTCGAAATTTAGTTTTATGTCTTACAAGAGAAGACTTTAGTTTTTTTCCCTTCTCATAAAATTAAAACAAAATTCAATGAAATAACCACAACCCGAAAGTTAACTTCTGAAAATTGAAAAAACTTTCATTATTTCACTTTATTAATTCTATGTGCATAAAAAATGATTTAAGACTATTATATTGAAAAACTGAATAAACTCAGACAAAAAGCTTTGATTAAAATCTTTATTTTTCTTCCGTTTCAGTAAATAAAGTAATCCGCTATCCTTTTTTTAAACTTTAAATGGAAATAAGATTACTTGTTCAGAAGTTCCAATTTCTGGTTTTGAAAAACTCATTTATGGAGTTTTGAAAGCAAAGAAAGTTTTTTTTTTCACATTTAAAACACACTAAAACTTATTTTTGTTGTTTATAGAAAGAGATATAAAATAAGAGTATCGTGGTAATAATAATTATGTTGGGTTTCTCATTACCAAGCATTGTTTTTATAAGAAAAATCAATACCGAAAGAACCAAAATAAGTAACCACAATAAAAAAAGAAACCTCATTCTTATTGAATCAATGAAAGCATACAAAAAGAAAGTATTTTTTACAAACAGAATAGATATAAAAGTAGCATTTGATTTAAAAATTCAGTAATAAGAAAGAAATATTTAAAATATTTTTTTTAAATATTATTAATAATATTAAATATAAATACGAAGAACACTTGTTTCTTTTGAAAACGTAACTGAATGCGTTTTGAAAGGTTTTATGAAGAATAAAAAAAAATGGATATGCAACATTGGTGGTTTCTACTTTCAATTTTGGAGGGACTTTTAATCCTATACTTCATTGCAATGAATATTTTCATCACATATTTTACTGATTTTTTTAATGCTAACTAATTAAATGAAAAATAATAAAATAATTTTTGATTATAGTTGTGACATGAAATTTATAAGATTTGAAAAGATACATTCTGAAGAAATATTTCAGTTTTTAATTCGTATTTGTAAAATATTGTAATGTGCCCACATTTCTGTGCATCGCCATCTGGAATTATAAACAAGATATTTTTGATTGATTACTTTCCTATCCATTAAATTATTTTCTGCAATAGGGGAGGATAGTCATTAATTATATCAATCCGATTCATCGAAGCTATATACATAGAATTCTTGTGCTTACTTAAATCAAAACGAGTAGGATATAGAAATGTAAACTAGCAGTATATAAAAATAATCCGAAAACATCATTTGCTTTACCTTAGCATCTGGAATAAGTTGCTTTTCTTATGCCACTTCATATTTCTATTCCTACAGCTTTGGCCGCTCTTACTCAGTGTGGGATGGGTGTGAATAAAAAGGGAAAGCAAGATAATGTTATTTCTTTTTATTTTATATTATTTAAAATCTTGGAATTATTTTTACAGCAAACGA
The DNA here is from genome assembly GCF_947563725.1 of Argiope bruennichi. NCBI lineage: Eukaryota > Metazoa > Arthropoda > Arachnida > Araneae > Araneidae > Argiope > Argiope bruennichi. The sequence goes on along the minus strand of NC_079153.1, from coordinate 5,615,515 downwards.
GATCTGAAAATGTCAACAAAAAAATTGTTGCGGAACTGGCATTTCACATCATCATCATCTTTTGTTGGACTGCCACTCAGGGAATGGAGAAGAATGATAATTTATCAATAATTGTCTTCATGCAATGTATTAAGCAGAGAATAGAGGGAAGAGAGAGAAACAGAGAAAGGAAACAAATATAGAATGAATGCACATAAATTTCTGTTAACACAAAAATATTTGCATAACGGCTCACGATGTTTTCTGGAATAACGTCGCTTGTAAAATCGGGAGACAAATTTCAAAATCTAAATAAAATCTAAATATTTATAAAATATGTAAATAAATGTACAGAAATATTTCTAAATTACTAATACAGATGAATGTGTGCGTGTGCGCGTGTGTATGTGGATAGGTGTATTGGCGCTCTACGGACAAGACCGTTTGGCCTACAGTACACACTTACATCTTCGAAGTTGGGAGGTATGCCTTTTGGTGCGATTGCTTTGAAATTTTAATGAATTGAATATTATATCTACGGACAAGACCGTTTGGCCTACAGTGCACACTTACATCTTCGAAGTTGGGAGGTATGCCTTTTGGTGCGATTGCTTTGAAATTTTAATGAATTGAATATTATATCTACGGACAAGACCGTTTGGCCTACAGTGCACACTTACATCTTCGAAGTTGGGAGGTATGCCTTTTGGTGCGATTGCTTTGAAATTTTAATGAATTGAATATTATATCTACGGACAAGACCGTTTGGCCTACAGTGCACACTTACATCTTCGAAGTTGGGAGGTATGCCTTTTGGTGCGATTGCTTTGAAATTTTAATGAATTGAATATTATATCTACGGACAAGACCGTTTGGCCTACAGTGCACACTTACATCTTCGAAGTTGGGAGGTATGCCTTTTGGTGCGATTGCTTTGAAATTTTAATGAATTGAATATTATATCTACGGACAAGACCGTTTGGCCTACAGTGCACACTTACATCTTCGAAGTTGGGAGGTATGCCTTTTGGTGCGATTGCTTTGAAATTTTAATGAATTGAATATTATATCTACGGACAAGACCGTTTGGCCTACAGTGCACACTTCCATCTTCGAAGTTGGGAGGTATGCCTTTTGGTGCGATTGATTTGAAATTTTAATGAATTGAATATTATATCTACGGACAAGACCGTTTGGCCTACAGTGCACACTTACATCTTCGAAGTTGGGAGGTATGCCTTTTGGTGCGATTGATTTGAAATTTTAATGAATTGAATATTATATCTACGGACAAGACCGTTTGGCCTACAGTGCACACTTACATCTTCGAAGTTGGGAGGTATGCCTTTTGGTGCGATTCCTTTGAAATTTTAATGAATTGAATATTATATCTACGGACAAGACCGTTTGGCCTACAGTGCACACTTACATCTTCGAAGTTGGGAGGTATGCCTTTTGGTGCGATTGCTTTGAAATTTTAATGAATTGAATATTATATCTACGGACAAGACCGTTTGGCCTACAGTGCACACTTACATCTTCGAAGTTGGGAGGTATGCCTTTTGGTGCGATTGCTTTGAAATTTTAATGAATTGAATATTATATCTACGGACAAGACCGTTTGGCCTACAGTGCACACTTACATCTTCGAAGTTGGGAGGTATGCCTTTTGGTGCGATTGATTTGAAATTTTAATGAATTGAATATTATATCTACGGACAAGACCGTTTGGCCTACAGTGCACACTTACATCTTCGAAGTTGGGAGGTATGCCTTTTGGTGCGATTGCTTTGAAATTTTAATGAATTGAATATTATATCTACGGACAAGACCGTTTGGCCTACAGTGCACACTTACATCTTCGAAGTTGGGAGGTATGCCTTTTGGTGCGATTGATTTGAAATTTTAATGAATTGAATATTATATCTACGGACAAGACCGTTTGGCCTACAGTGCACACTTACATCTTCGAAGTTGGGAGGTATGCCTTTTGGTGCGATTGCTTTGAAATTTTAATGAATTGAATATTATATCTACGGACAAGACCGTTTGGCCTACAGTGCACACTTACATCTTCGAAGTTGGGAGGTATGCCTTTTGGTGCGATTGATTTGAAATTTTAATGAATTGAATATTAAGCTGCACTTTGATGTTTTCGTGAATTACTTCGGCCAATCTTACTACATAAATACAAATTTCTTACCGTTTTAAAATTTCAAAAAAATGCCTATGCAATGGTATCCATTTCATAACTGCAAATATTTTCATTGAATTTGAACAACTTTTAAAATAGAATTTTTCTACAATTTCGCACAATCGATTACATTTTTGTCCTGAGATTCAGACTGTTTTTATTATTTCATGAAATGCTTAATCATCCGATTGCCCTCCATATTTTTCTTAGTTTTCAAGAAGAAAAAAAATGAAATTATAATATCGCGAAATTTAGAAGACAGATGAACGGAATATTTGCGTTTTTACCAGCTCTGCAATGTTATGAGGTAGTCTCCATTAGAAAGGTTCATGTGTATTATGTATACGTCATATACATAATACACTTACTCTGTGTATTAGGCATATGACGCTGAAAATATTTCCCCATAAATAATTCTCTAAAAATGTAGCACAACTTTCACACATGTCATGTTTTGTATTTAGATCCTGTCGCTAATTTTAATAATGAGTCACATAAAAATATGCATGAATGATACACTTCTTCTTCACTTAAGAATTTACTTTGAATTGTCTTATTTAAAGACAACAATACGGTTTTAATTAAACAGTTTGACAGAAACATGGACATGAAATTATATCTCAAAGATTTATATGAAACCTAATATAACTAAGTTTTCTTGGGGGCCAACCGGTCCCACTAAGCAATTAGCATGTATAACGAAAGGAAGGATAAACCATTTACATACACAAACCTCATGTATACCGAAAAGTCCGAGCTTTCGTGCAGGGAATCTTCATTTCGCACAAGAACGCCAACTTAGTAGAATGGATGATTACACGATCGCTGAGTTAGCCGATATGCATTTGGCGTACGGGGCTGCAAATTGTAGTGTGCGAGCCACAAAGCGTTTGTGAGCGGAACGATATCCGACGAGGCGTATTCCCAGTCATAATTTCTTTGCAAGACTGCACCAGAGGTTAGCTGAGACAGGTTCATTAGAAAGGACTCACAGGGACAGGGTAAGAACAACACGGACTGCAGACGCCGAACAAAATGTGCTGCAGCATCTACAGGGGAATCCAAGAACGAGTACACGAAGTGTAGCAAACGCAGTCGGGGTTTCCCATTGTAGCGTCTGGAGGATTCTCCGAGCAGAAGACATGCATCCGTTTCACGTGCAGCTTGTCCAGACACAGAAACCGGAGGATTATGTACCTCGTATTGCTTTCGCACAGTGGTACCTGGGAAAATGGGCTACAAATCCCCTTTATCCTGCTGAAGTGTTGTTTTACGATGAGGCATCCTTCACAAGTGAAGGAATTTTTAACACGCATAACGACCATATCTGGGCGGTCGAGAACCCGCATGCAATACGACGTTGTGCAGCACAGAATTGATTTTCGGTCAATGTATGGGCCGGTATTGTGAGACATCACCTCATCGCACCTTACCTTTTACCGGGTCGTCTAACCGGACCTACGTACTTGCTCTTTCTGCAGAAAGTATTGCCACAACTTTTGAGAGATGAACATATTTCTGCATCGACGCAACAGACAATGTCGTTCCAACACAATGGAGCCCCTGCCCATTATAGCGGAGATTTTCGTAACTACCTGGATGTCACATTTGGTCAACGGTGGGTGGGACGTGGGGGTCCCGTGCGTTGGCCTTCTCGGTCACCCGACTTATCATGTCTTGATTTTCATTTCTGGGGTCATATGTAATCGCTAGTTTATGACACCCCTGTTGACACTGATGAGGAGCTCGTTGCAAGAATCGCAGTAGCTGCCGGAGAGATTCGAGATATGCCTGGAGTATTCCAGAATGTTTGGATGTCCATGCGTCGGAGATGTGAGGCGTGCATTGTAGCCCGTGGAAGAAACTTCGAACACTTACTTTAATCCATGTACCTTTTGCTTCTTTTCATGTATTATTAAAACGATTTATCATTAACGGTCTCTTTTCTTTATGGTTCTTCTGTGTACAACACCGCTTCAGGAAAGCATTTCCGACCCCACATTGCACTATGATTTCGAGTTGTCAGGATGTACCAGAAACGGTTCACTGAAACACCCTGTATATATATATATATATATATATATATATATATATATATATATATATATATATATATATATATATATATATATATATAGTCAAGAATGAAAAAAATAGTGTTTAAGAACTAAATAATAATAATAATAATTCCGATAACGCATCTTATGTATAGTCTATATACCAAATTTTGCTGCAATTCGTTCTTCCGTTTGCATTGTAGAATGCTGTTTATAGGGCAAGTTTAATTATATCCAACCTGTATATGAAACAGAAACGTTGTAAAAAAATGTTTAGAAAATTATTAATGATTAAAAAATTTAAAAAAAGTTCAATATTTTGCCAAAGTTTGCATTCACATAATGATGATCTACAGAATCTGAAGGAGCGGTTTATTGCAGCGTATGAACAGATTGCTTAATCTTCTTCTTATGCGAGGATTCGAAACAGTGTTCAGAAAAACAAAACAAAATGATCGTTCCGCGGCAACAAATTACTACTAGACATTTAGACTTTAAGCATAATGGTCCCCGTTAGCTCTCTACGTTACCTCTCTGCTCTTAGAAGGATGACCTGATCGTCGGCCGTGGACCAAAGAGCATAGCCAACAATTTTATACTCACCATCTTTTGTGTGGACTTCAGTAAGAACCTGTTTTGTAATCAGTTCTTTTGTAAACATTACAATAGATATTTGATTTCATAAGAAAAAAACTCATGAATATCAATAAAAAGTTTCTTAGATAATTTTTAATCTTCAGAATGCATGAAAAGACAAAACAAAGGTTAAATAAAATTAAAATTCGATGTAAAATTGAAAATGGTATTTATTAAAGTAAATAGCATTTCGCAAAATTAGAATTGTATAATATTTGTATTTAAGGATTTTAATTATAATTAGTACTGTATCAAAATAAAATAATTTCTATTCTTTAATTGTATGTTATAAAATTTCAAAGTACAGAAAATATATTTTTATCGTAAATCTTACAAAAAAATAGTGATACAAAAATTGGTTTGTATTGCAAATTACTACCAAATTCAATCTATTATAATGCAAATTAGAGAATATATCGCTTTTAGAGAAATGTTGATATATAATGACGCACTCAAAATGAGATAAACGTGCATTTAAGAATAATTCTTATCAAAATATCCCTTAACTATTACAATTCTCATAATATTGTAATGTTGAATAAATAGAATTACAATATTTTCCACCTTACTCTCCCATTATGAAATGTTCTAATATATATAAAATTCATTAATGAAATGCTTATAATAATTCTAATATAATGTTTTCAATTGCTTCGAAATCTTAACCAGCACATATTTAATCCTTAGAGATATTTAAAATGAAAGGACCATGTAATTTACTTTTTAATGAAAAAGAAAATTGGATTATTTGATAATCATTATCACGGTTTCAGTGATTGGAAGGCATTTTTTGTTGCTGTTTTTTGTATCAGATACTCGCCAGAAAATATATTAAGGATTCGATTTATTTTCCTTTCTTATTCCTTTATAGTAAAGTCGCTCGTTGATAAAGATATTTCGTTGAAGAAACAATGACTTTAATTCTCATTTTCTCTTTGTAATAACGAATGACCCTTCACATGCGATAATATGACGCTGGCTAAGACAATTCTTCTAAGTATTCTTTTATTTTTTACTCTGGAAATAATCAATGAAAATAATCGGATGTAACACCGGTGAAGAAAAAATATAATAAAGTTATGGCAGTATAAGACATAATAAAGGGATTTTTCTTAGTTTACCTAATAAATTAAAGGAAGTAAAAAGATATTCGTGATGAATATTAACGATAAAAAATGATTTAATTCTATGAAAACAAAATTCAGGGGATAAAAATGAAAGCACATTATGTTTTTAGATATTTAAGTAAAAATATTCACAAATAACGAAACAAATGCGTATGTATTGTCGCTCTCTAAAGTATTGAATCAAATTTGACAAGGATATGCTTTACGGATGACAATTTAGATCTGCTACGGTTTTTTTTTTGAAAATTTAATTCTATTTTGTATTAATAAAATTATGATACTTAAGCAGATTTACTTAATACTTTCAAAAATGGATAATACTCAGAAAAAGATTTTGACTTTAATTTAAAATTCGAAATATTAGCATTTCAACAATATTCATTTATTGGTAGTAAAATATGATTTTAAATACAAATTTTGAAATTATTTGAAGAATATTTTGGGGCAATACTTTCCATTGTTTCAATGAAATTCAAATCGTTCTGCACTGAAATATGAATATTTTTCGTATCTTTCTTCCATTGATTAAAACTAAGCTACTGTGATTATGCAAATTTTTGTAAATTTTAAAAGTTTTCTATTTTTTTTAGATATTGGTAACTACAGTTAAGGCCTACTTTTAGAAACAAGCAGTGATGTGTAATGTTTATAAATTGTTTATTCAAACCATTGCTGTTTTTTCTAATGATTATTTTTCTTTTATCCGTAAGGTTCGCATTTGATTTTAGTACTCTGAATTTCTTTTATTGAAACAATCAATGGGGAGATTAAAGAATTAAGAAAATTAGACACAATATTCAAGTATAAAAAAAATCCAAATGCTGAGTAATTTCTACTTATTTATGTTCTGTTTGAATGTGTTTGATTCAGGTAAGAAGTTGTTGGGTTTCAACGCATATTTTGGTTGAGTTACATATAATTATGAGCATAATGGAGATAAATTTTCCGATAATAAAATAATTAAATTAATAAAATAAAATAAATTAATTAATTAATGTATAATAAAATAAATAATATAATAATTATTTTTTAAAATAAAAAATAAAAATATCAAAAGCAATTTCAACTATAAAAATACTTTGTTAGTCGACCAATTAAATCACCAATTAAAAATCAGAAAAAAATAAAGATAGTAAAATATTTCATTATAAAAGATATATATTTTTAATTCATTTAAATGCGAAACAATTCATCACACACAAATGAAGATCAAATATTATAAACTTTCAATGCAGAAAATAATCTATACATGTCACTATTATAAATGTATTAAATAAAAAATATTTCTTTACAGTATTTTCACTGCATGTATGAGGTAAAATTTTCTTTTAAACTTATATTTGCTTTTTGTTATGTATTTGAAATGAAATTCAATTTACCTTGTTCTTTTTTAGAGGTTAGATACGAAATGTAAAAATATAATTGCACGAGCATTCTTCAAAAATTACCATTTGCCTAAGATATTTCTTATTTTTATTATAATAAATAGATTTTGTATATTCAACAAATTTAGTAATTGAAATTGTTAGCAACTTTTTAAAAATTCTATAGTCATTTTAACAACACACAGAGGAAAATATACCAATGTAATTTGAATACAAATTTCGAAACATCCGGAAATTGAACCATTTTATATTTTAAAGTTTATATATCCATTTACTCTTATAATATGTGGCTAAAAGAGAAAATTAAAATATCAGCCTCGTTAATTGTTTTTCTCTGATTAAGTCACAAGCAATAAATGTATTTTCATGGATTTGACCATATTATATTTTTTATTTCATCTATATCCATTTATTTTTTCCATTTATATCGAAACTCCTTCTTCCTATTTAAAACATGTGCCCCACTGGTGGCCAGACCTTGGCTTCGGAAGAGGAGGGTTTCTGGTGCGAGACCCTCCTAAGAACAGTCGTGTAAGCGGATCTGGCGTGCTTTAGATCCGTCGGGGCAAATGTCCTCCAGCCGGTGGGGTGTAAAAGCTTGGAGAGGGGGTGCCAGATCCGGTGTCCTTCTCATCATCTGACCGCGGTTCAAAATTCCGACGTACTTACCAAAAAAAACCCCTCTAGTATTGCTTTGAAACATTACTTTAATAAAAATAAATTAAACTATTTAAAACATTTATATCCAAAAAATGTTCATGATTTTTGTCCATACCATATTCAGATAATTCTGAACTCTTTTCGGCACCAAAGTTTGTCAATTTGACGGATCAATTTCATCTAAACAGTTAATGGAAAATCGTTACTTTCTACTAATGATCGAAGTCCATTTACGTTCTTTCCTTTTCCTTTCCACAATATTAAAAGAAGAGCCTAAATTAGGAAAAAAAGACAATAGAACATGCAATGAATAAAAGAAAAACGACTGGATCGGAAATAAGGAAAAAAAAGTTGTTACACAGGTATTGCCTTTGTATCGGGCAATTGTTCACCGTATATAATAGCGTCGATACAACAATAGGAACGTCTTAACTTTTTCCATAGACAATAGACTCTGTAGGAAAGAAAAAAGGGAAGAATAAAAGTAAGAGTAAATCTGGTTTGATCAGATAATTTTATCTCTTTCTCCATTTTGAATATTCATAGGTCATCATAGAATTGAAAATGCAGTAGGAAATGTATCAAGCAATGATTTATTCCTTTAAACTTTATATTTGGGGCTCAAAAAGAGTAGTATCATGTGTATTTCATTTCGATTAGATTTTGATGTCTCAACGAAATTTGATTCATGGTTTGTTAAAACTTCAAAGATACATGTTTTAACTATTATTATGCTTTAACATCTTTCATATGGGTATTATCAATGTTATGCCAGCAAATATTTTATATCTTGTGTTGTGAGTTATTTGAACACTCTTACTACTAAAGTAATCCTTCTTAAGTAACAAATTCGTAGGATACCTAATTCTTATATATATTGTTTTACATATTTTAATAAAGATAGTAATATATTGCGATATATATGTATGATTTCAATGATCATAAAATGATAATGGAAGTCTGAATTCAAAAGAGTAGTCCAATATGTATAGAAAGCAACTGCAGCTCTAACCATCCGATGACTTGAGTAGTGCGAAAATTCTCTTTCTTTGACAACCCCTTTTTTATCCCTTTTTTTCCATGAAACAAAATGTTGAAACGAAAACAATGCATTTCGTCGAAATTTAGTTAATAGATGAAGTGGAATTCAAAGAAGAAATTTTATTATTGAACATAAACCTCATAAAAGCAATTTTTCGTAAACATTATATAAATGTATGAAGAGCTATAAGGAATATTAAACTCTATGATAATGAAAATTAGAAGGTGAAAACAAATAGGAAAGAAATAACAGCAGTGGTTTTCAAATGCTTAATAAAAAATGTGTCGAAATGGAAAAGAATTATTTGAAATTTCTATACTTAACATAAGATGAATTATTTTCTTTTGAAAAATATAATTTGAACTTCAATTCATTTATAATCTGAAGAAGACAATCGACATTTAAACCGTTTTTAATAAAACTAAATATTTTCATGAAACTTGTAATAAAGCAAGTGGCTCATTTGTAAATTTTCTAATTTCAAATTAAAAGAAAAAATTCTTACAAAAATAAAATTAATGTCATTAAAAGCTACTTTTTTTCTTGAAGGAGTGAAAACTAGTTATGCTGCAATTTTGTGCTCTAAGTTATAGAGAACAGTATGAAAATTTCATTTACTTTTTAAATAAAAATATTTGATTTTGAAAATTCTTTGCTATGAAGGAAATAATTACCTGTCAGATCGTCTAGCTCTAGATATATGCTTTGTAGAGTGTTTTCGACCATTTTTTCATTAAGTATATATTATCATATAATTATCAGGTAGTAAGGAACCTAAAAATAAAGTACATAAGAACTTTCAAATTTTATACATGAAAAAACAAAGAATTAAAAAAAAAACTAGATATATAAGATAACCTTATATAAATCCGGGTACTCCGACCAGCCAGAAGTCACACGGATCAAAATAACTAATGGACCGTACCGCCTCAACAGAAACACTGGCGGCAATTGTGGCTGAGTCCTAAGGGCCACCACCGGCCAAGGTACAACCCTTCCTTTACGAAGTACGTCCAGTCATCGATAAGAGAAGTCGACACCACCTTTTTCTGTATCCACCAGAGTGGCGAGAACCAACTACCATGCGGGAAGCTTCTCATCTTCAATTACGAGGTGCTCAGAAGTGGGATAATCTAGATATATAAAGTAAAACAATACTAAATATCTTGAGTCTATTTGCTTCATAAGTGCATATACGCGTGGAATTTTTTTGGCCACTATCATCAAAGAGTAAATATAAGCTCTAGTTTTTAATAATTAAAAATAAATCAATGGCGCGTGAAACCACAATCCGTTAGTGGAAAGTGATGACAGCAAAGTTAGATCAAATTCTCAAAAAATTCTATGCTATGCAATGATTTCTTAAGGCATTATAACTAAAGTATAATTTTGTTTCCTTAACACGTTAGTTTGCTTATTAAAGTGCTATGTTATTTTCAAAATTATTCACATGGATAGAGCATTTCATGTTTCCAAGCAAAAGTTAACAGAAGAAATAATTGAAAAAAATAAACCAAAAATAACTGAATTAGCAACAATATAAATTACTCCACGTCCTTCAGCTTCAACAAAATTTACTAGCCAATATTTTCTAGCATTCATTGAAAAATCTCACCACAGAAAGCGCATAAACCTAGTGTAGTTTGTTTGTCACAAAAAAGAGAAAATATTCATGTTATCAATGTTACATGTATTGATCATTTCAAATATTAACCTACTGTGTAAAACTATTAAATTTAATTTTTCAAATTTTATACAATATGCATTTATTGGGGCTTAATAATATTATAAATGTTTTCCATTTTTCCATTTTTTTTTTCTTTTGCTATCATTTTGAAATATCTGCAAACTGAAATCAAATATTGCAATTGTTATCATTTTGAAATATTTGTACCTTTATGCAATTAAAGAAAATTTGGTGAAATGTTCCAATTTTACACTTTTACGAGTAATGCAAATGGTTTTCAAATAAAAAAAAATCGCCCGTAAAAAGAATTTAGATTCCGTGATGCGTGAAAAATGCAGATAGAAGAGAGAAAAATTGTAATCCCAATACATATAAAGAAAAGAGATGACCATGCCAATATTCTTGCTTAGATTATTAATGACGAAGTATTTTCCAAGAGCGAATACGGTGAAATGGAATAAAATGCTTGACATTCAAGTTCTCGTCTCTAGACCAGAAAAACAGGCCAGTAAATGATGAATTGAAGTGTTTTAGATAAGTTTTAAACTTTTCATACCCAGTTAGAAACTGGGTTAATTCAAAATTAGGACAACAGCTGCTTCACAATGAGACAAGATAATAGGTTCGACCGAGAATGTTAAAATATTTATATGCTTTTTTTAGTAAATGACTTTTAGCAGTATACTTTCAAATTGCAAGCAATTATAATGGTAAATAAATATATGTTCTTCTAGTTAATAAATATATGCTTCATATTTATATCCGATTCCTTTTATATCTGTCTTTAATATTCTATCTTTTCATCTGCATTTCATTAAAATAATAGTGGATCTATGCATACTTGAAAACTGAATTTTTAACCTGATAAATAATTACATGATTAAAGAAAAGATTAAGATTGCAAAACAAAGAAATTATTCATTTCTTCCAAAATTTCCTATTGTACGATACTTTACAAAAACCTTATATATAAACTATTTTTCGCTTATTAATCTTTAACAGTAACAAATTAAAATGTGTGCATTTAAGAATTCTACAGGACAGACCGTTCAACTTAGATTTACCAAATATAAAATATTTGATTACACAAATACATATGTTGAAGGGTGATAATGAGCACCTCTAAAATATGAGGGCCATCCAAAAAATAATAATTATTATTATTGGAAAAAACATACCTGAAGACTTCTTCATTTTTCTATATATTCATTCATTGAAAAATTTGTCTTATCTCGTGAGAGGTTCAGAATCATCATGTTATATTCTTCTTATCTGTATAAAATATCTTTTAGATTGATTTAAAGGAAATGTGATTACTATGTACTATTTTTTATTAAATTGGAAATATTAATTATCAAAAGAGAATTTAAAGAATAGTAATTAGAAATCTTATAACACTTGAAATGCTTAAATGTTAACTGCAATAATTTTCTTTTAAGTCACTTTTTAAAAATGCATAATTTTTAGCAGATAGGTGCTAGAAAATTAAACAGTGTTACATCATTCACTTTTAATACATTTATTTACACTTAGCATAATAATAATAATGTATAATTATATTGACTGAAATTCAATCTGATCATGACAAACTTTCACAACTGTGTAGGAGATTTTACAATATTAACTCTAAAATATGACAAATTTATTTCTGTTTCAGAAGCTAAAATGCATTCGGCAACGATGTTTGTATAAGCAGTATCTTTTATATATTTATTTCATTTCTGATATTTAATGCGTTGTTTCATAAAAAAATTATAAGTTGAAATTGGATACTAACAAATTTTTTTAAATATTCATTGCAGTATCAATTTTGAAATTATGAACGAAAAAAATATACTTAAGATAGAAATTCAAAGCAATAGATTATTTTATAACTAGATGTGATGATGCGTCCATGTGCCATTTGTTAGCTTCATAATTTCAAGCTCAATATTGTCAACCGCATAAAAATGTTATCAGTTAACCTACAAAATTGAGCCAACTGTAATTCCTGGTATGCAAATTACTTAAAAATTATTTAATATTGGAAAATTAAGTATTATGGTTTTAATTTTAGTTAAATTCAGTTATTGATTAAAATATGTGATTTAGAGTTAGTTCCCAACTGTGCAACAAGATCCAATTTAAGATGGTCTTCATTTCACCTCATGTTTCATCTGGAGATCATTTGAAGGACGTGAAAAAGAAAGGTTTCACTATTTTACTGTTTTAAAGAAAGAAGGTTCTCTTATTCGTCCTTTTTAACTTAATGAAAAAAAAATCTAAGATTCTAGGAAGCCTCAACATAAGTGCCTTTACACAGCATCAGTGCATGGAAATTGTTAGAAAGACATTAATCTAGCTTGCTAACAATCTCAAAATGAAAGCTCTGGATAGAATATTAGAAATGACGCTAGGCATCCAAATTAATTACTCTCTCAGTAGGCGTTTATTCTCTTTTCAACATGTAATTAAATTTCTGCACGTACAGAATACTCCGGAACTTATTAGGGGTAAGAATTACTTCACAGCAGTTTTGGTTGCAGGAGATTGAATTCTAAGATGTTGCTCACTTTCTTGTGCGAAATTAATAGCATGAAACTACTGGAAAGCACTTTCTCTGTTGTGAGATAACGTTTAACTGTGGGTATATTGGAAATTAATTACTTATTTCATAACTCCAGTGAGAAAGCGTCTGTGTTGTTCGGATGTTTTATGAACAACACTAAAAAGTATTACTAGCCATTAGGTTCAAAAGAAAAGTAATATTTTGATTTTATCACACACATTCTTCATAAAATCACTGATAACTTAACAGAAACATGGGTTTTTTATTGATAAATGAAATGAAAGTTCATAAGATTATGTTCCACATTTCACATCTGTCTTCTTTTATATTATTTAAGATTTTTGATAAAATTCTAGCAATTTCTAGTGTATTCTATTATTTTAAATATTTTAGTTTACTTTACTTGATGAAATTGTTGACAGCTTTAGAGAAAAATCAAGATAAAAAGGGAAACACATTGTACATCAAGAGAAGTTTAGAGATTTTCCATGCAAAAAAATGAGAAAAAAATTGTGTACGTCACTTTATTCTAGAAATATTTCAATTATTTTAGAATAGAAAATACATTGATTTATGAACCTTTAAAAGAAATGTCACTGTATAATGTCTGACAATGTTGCTTAATTTCCTTTGCAATTATAACATGTGCTTTACTTGATGGATGTTTCCCTTCTTGGACGTATATGACTGTACTGCAGACTTTATTATAAAAGTATTTTATTAAAAGTAAAAGATCAGAAAAGGAATTTTGACACCTGCCCACTACTTCTGGAACTTCATTAGATTTTTTAATCCTGCTTAAAAAAAATACTAAAAAAGACCCGGATAATAGAATTCAATCAAGCCAATTATTTCATAATCTATCACAACCTCAAAATCTGCAAAATTGAACATCTTACCTAACAGCAGATAACCTTGAGTTTAGTTACGATATTAAATATTCTTCTTCTGACAAGTTCCAAAATTAAAGACGTACTGCATATTTAATTTTGGTACTTGCATCATGAATGGATTGTAAGTTTCTTCGAACAACTATGTAGTAAAATTAATCGAATCATGAGTACTGCTGAAGTCACGTTAAGAGAAATGTCCGTATACCACTAACATATGAAATGAAAATCACCTAATAAAATCTCTCAGAATGCTTATCCTTCATTTCCTGGTAATCTGCATCCATTTAATTCTGCCTCGGTGCATTAAAATGTGCACTGTCATCAAAGAGCAGGCACATCCTAACTATATAGCAGCATTACGAATAGATGACCTCTCTGCTGATGATGCAGCATTTTATCTCATTGCAAAGCACTTATGGGTACAGCTGAATGAAAAAGAAAAAGAAAATACAATACTAGACAGTTAGCTGAATTCAGTTTCCTTTAAAGCAAAGAGGAAATCACAAGCATTCTTAGTAATTTTCTTGCAGATACATATAATTAAAACATTATAACAAAAAATGCATATAATAAAATAATTATACATATAATTTATTTCATAAATTAATGATTTTAACCGAACAATAAAAATGTTAGCTATCTAGTGAATGACATTACTGTTGAACTTTTATTAAATAAATGATAGATATCTTAGAATGAGGGTTTCATTAAAATGATGAATACTATTGCTGTAATTTTGTTCTCTTGACTTAATTTCGTTTACATTCATTGAAAAATTAATAAAGGAATAGCAAAAAACTTCCAAATATTTTGTAATTCTTTTTCTCTCAGTAAATAAATGTATCATCTTCAGCGTCAAAAATAAAAAGCTTCTACGAATCAACTAAAAATTACAATATCTTGTTAAAAAGGCTATTAATAAAATAAATAATTATTTATGTTTATGTTAATTTTTTTAAAATTTATACTCCTTATAAATCTTCTTGGATCTGTGAGGAAATATTTATGTCATTCGTAAAGCATTAAAGCATTAAAAGCATTAAAAAAAGTAAATTTATTTATAATTTTGAAAAGATTTTATAAATTAAGCACGGAAACATGCATTATAACACATTTAGGAGCGAATATTAAATTAAAAAAAAATATGAAACACATTTAAATCCTTTTAAAGGCAAGGTGGAATATAAAATGTTTAGAAAGTTCCAAATAATCATGTATAAGGAAAATCATGAATAAGGTATAGAATAATTATATCTAACTTGATTTGATTATTTCGTAGAATGTCAATACTGTATGTAAAAGCACATGAGCTATAAATATGGGAATGTAATACGTACAACCCAGCAGGGTATTATAATCCCTATCAAGCAAACACTTAGAAGAGAGTGATCTTTTTTTAACTGATTCCTTTTTATTTTAAATGTGCACATTATAATTATATAAATAATCTATTATAATATTATCAAATGTAAATAGAAACCTAAAACAAATTCCTATTAAATTTAAATAATTATTTCGATTTCTGTTTCAAAGCTTAATTTCAACAATGCTATTAACGAATAAGTTATTTTGATAGTTTAATGTGCTACATTAATGCAAAAATATGTATTCAAAACAGAATGAGCTGTTTTCCCGAAACTTACGCAAATGCTCCGAAATAACTTCGTATTATCTCCTCCAAATAAAAGTTTAGATCATGTGAAAAGCTATGAACTTAACGAGCACTCAGAATTTTATTTTCAAAGTGCCTTTAATGAGATTTTTGTGCGTTATAGTTTAGAGAAGGAAACCAAACAAACGTCGGTTTCAGGAAAGTTTGAATATTTTTTTTAGTCATTGAAATCAAAATTTGACAAAAAAAAAAAAAAAAAAAAAGCTGCAGTGTTGACTAGACTTTAAACCAAATTTCAATTGTTGTTATTTTGAGTTATCGCCTTTACATAGAGCAAACAAAACAAGTAATCATGTCCTTGAATAGATTTGATTCATAATGTGGTACATATTAAGGTTTTATATTCTAGATCTGTCTAAAATTTCACTTGTCCAAGTCGTTGTCTTTTATTAGCTATCGCGTTTACACGGCCGATAATGAATGGACTGACAGAAAGTCAACGTATTTGATTCAACATTTGACATAAATCTGCTCTTGAAATAAAATGCTAAACCCGTACATCAAATTTTATTTATATGCTCCTTAAAGATTTCATTTACATAAATAATTTACTTGGTCGTCGACTTACATTAATTATGGACGATATGTAAAAGAATTCTTTATGCTAATTTTTTTCTCAAATAAACTATGTTTCTTTTTTCAATTTCATAGTTAAAATTTGGTAAGATTTTTTTAAAATTTAAACTTAACCGATCAATTAATTTTAAAACTGTTAGAAGAATGTAGCAATATAAGACTAATATAACACACACTCACTTTCTCAAAAATTCATGTTCATATACGAAGGCCTAAAATTGTATTTATTCCATTTTCTATATTCATAATTGTAAATGAAATCAACATATAAAAATATATTAAAAAATTAAAATATAATATAAAAAATAAATTATAAAAACTATTTGACTAGTCAGATTCTGAACTTGGGTATACTGGATGTTAAAGAAAAAAAAACATTTTGTTCCCTCTTCTATTTCATTTACAATTTTAGAAGAGTTCAATCGACAATAATAAAAGAGAAAGAAGAATTCATTCATTTAGAAGTTTTCAACAAAATGTGATACGCTTAGATTAGGAGTTAGTTGGTGTTTAGAAATGAAATTGCTTTTCTGCGCAAAATTTCTAAGTAACCGCAGCTATGAAAAGATTTCATTACGGTAGTTATTCGTTAATTTGATGTACACAATGCTTAATTTTAATTTTCTTTCTATCTTAAATAATAATGGAATTGCGGGTCAAGGAACATTTTAATTCCCACCCTTCCCACTCCCTTTGATCCATTACGAACTCGGAAAAGACTTTCACCCTCCATACAACTTGCCAATTAAAGTTCTCTAAAAAATGCATCAGTTATTGTATTTACAAGATAAGATGTCAAAGAATCATATAGCGCAAGGTGATTTAAACTTTAAGAATTATAATTGGAGAAACAATAGACACATTTTCTTATAATCGTATCATGAGAATTATCCATACAAGCAATTTTCATACGGGAAGTCTACCTAAACATTAATATCCTTGCTGTTATTTATTTTATTCTTATAAAATTTTCTAAACATTTTATTTATAAAATATTTATTCAAAACGAAATTAACTGACCGTTTATACTTAGTGAACCATTTCAAAAAAATTCAAAAGCATGGAAGTGAAGGGAATCTTTGGAAAGATATGTCTGGAAAATCCAAATAGTGTTTGAATATGGAGGGGTAAGTTTGAATAATGTGAAATGACGTGCATGACACTGTGGAAATAGGGTTACATGAAAGCGAAGACAGGTTGAAGCAGAGAAGATTAGGATTCACTAAAACTTCTCGCGTCCAGCAGATATTGTTTCAGATTTCATTGTGGACTCTCCATGCGAATCATCGAGCCAAATTCTGCAGGTTTCTTCCTTCTCCTAGAAGTGTTTGCAGCTTGAATTTTCAGCTTCTTAGGATTTAAAATTTTAAAAAGAAAGATTTGATTTGGAGATGTAGATTTAAGTATTTTTGTCTGTTTTTAATCAAAATAGAAAGAATCAGAGAGATGCATGTCGAGCAATTAAAAAGAAACGGAACTTAAAAAGTCAATTGTGTCTTTTATTTTAATTTATGTCTAGAAAGTGATTTTCACTCTTAATAATGAGTCTAATGAAACGTGTAGCTATAATAACAGTAGAATAGATAAAGTAATTAAAAGGACATTTTGTGCGCGATTGTAGTCTTATGGTTAAGGTATGGAATAGTTGACAAGTGATAATCAAAAGAAGGATGTAGTGAGTGCTTTATTAATGATTTACGCCTTAGTTTAATGGTTACTCTACTAATAATAAAGATGAATATGTTTATTTTTTTGTATCTCTGTATGTATATTTTGACGTCTATTAGCCAGTTCATTTGATTTAAAGCTACCAAATTTGACAAATGCTTATAATGAAAAGTGAGAATGTGCCTCTCGGAGAGTTTTATTTAAAAATGGATTAAAAATGAAGCTGAACTTTGTTTTTATTATGCAAGAATTCTAGAAAAATAATTTTTTATCATTTCAAAGGTTAAGAGATTGTTTATTAACTAATGCCAATTTAATAGTTTTGCAAATTGTTCCTAAATTTTGACAATTTTAAAAAAAATTGCCTAATTTTGAACAATATATTATATTTTTGATTTGAATTCAAACTGCTAGACAGAAAACAAAATTTTACCGCGAAATTTAGTAAACAGATAAAACAGGCAGTTATGTTTTGAATAGCATTATAATGTCATGAGACTGGTTTCTATTAGGGACGTTCATATACACAATGAATAGAAGATATGGAATCATGCACATGAAATTACATCAAGGCAGTTTAATCAAAATTAAATCTAAATAATGTAACAAAAAGCGACTCATTATTTAATAAATTTATCGATTCACCGATATGATTACTAGCAAAAAAAAGTTCTTAACAGTGACGATAGCTTTTAAGCGAAACAAAAACATGGTTAAACTATCATTATTTGTCCTGGAGAATGTCAAACTTTCATATAAAGGAGGTATTTGAGACATGTGACCAATGCGATAGCAAACTAATTTAAGATACTGCATTTGCCCTTTGTGGCTATTCCTTGATGCCTTGATTTGATTGAATATTCTAGAAGAAACGAATAAGCATCATAACTTCTTATTGCTAAATGTGTGAGTAACCTTAAAATAAATTTAATAAACATTTCATGAGTATTTCAATAGTAAATTGAATACTGGATTAATTGCTGAATCTTTAAGCTGGATGTTGGATAAAGATATATCATATATCCAAAAATATGCTAATTCTTTGATTAGATTAAAACAAATGGAAGGAAGAAATTAAATTCAACTGATATGATGTATTAAATAATTGTTTTACATTTAATTAAACTGTTAGTTAACATTTAACTTTTATATTTTGAGAACTTAAAGGTAGAAATGAGCTAATGATCTGTTATTTAACAAAATCTATCCGTTAAAATGAGTGTTTTTAAAAAAATTCTTTTCATGCAGGAATTCCTATATTATATGCTTCATTGTCTATTAAATATTCGATTATCTAAATAAAAAATAATAACAAAGATTTCGTACATTTAAATCAGCATATAGGCAAATAATTCAGCAATGATAAGTGCTGCTACCCAAAAATACTCTATTCTTTTTATCCTATAAGAACTAAAGAATTTCTTAAATGAAATATATTGTTAATTTTTGAAACTCAGTGTTATGGATTTAATTTATTTATCAAGATAGTTATCATTATCACCTTTTATGGAAATTGAAGCACAAAATACTAGACAGAAACAATCAATGAACAAAGAGAATTAAAAAGAATCAATTAAATGTTTTAGTATATGAAGGAGAAAGAAGAAAATAAAGAGAAAAAGTGAAAGTGAGATTGGATTAGATTTGGATTTTTTGATTTTATTGGCACAAGAGCCATGGTATTGACTAAGCTGCGCCAAACTGTATTTATTTTAGGATTAAAAATATAATTTCAGCTTTAAAAAACAATGTAAAAAAAATGAAAAAGATGAAGATTACTTAAATATGGGGGTAAAAACCTACCGATTTCAAAAAAACAAAAAGATTAGCATGTGGTATTCTATCAAGCAAATGTGAAAATGTGGAGTTGTAAAAATGATATAAACATTGAGTACTAAAATTTGGACATTCACTGAGAATATGGTAAACAGACATGGTGCAATTGCATTGAGAGCACATTGGTGCCGCTTCTCCAAAAAGTAGATGGCGATGGGTGAATCTGGTATGACCTATCCGCAAACGGGTTAAGATAGTGTCTGCTTTTCTATTTGGAAGACATGGCCAATGTTCAACACGAGGTTTAACACTATGAAGTTTGTTTTCTGTTAACAGATTCCATTGAGTCTGCCATTTTGAGAGGTAGAGAAAAGTTATGTGTTTTTTTAAATCACTCACAGGGATACTAATATTTGCTGTAGAAGTAGCCGATTTGGCGGCACTGTCCGCCTTCTCGTTGCCCCCAATACTTACATGAGAAGGCACCTAACATAATAATATAGTAAATCCACGAGAGGCAAGTATATTAAATAGGTTTAAAATCTTTAAGACCAAAGGATGAGTTTTAGAATGAAGATGAGGTGATGTTAGAGACTGTAAAACACTTAATGAATCGGTGTAAATTATATATTTATCTTGTAGACTGTCGAATATTTTTTCTAGGGCAAATAGAACAGCAGTTATCTCCGCTGTGAAAACTGAACAAGGATTGATTTTAAACGAGAAGACTGCGTTTTGGAAAACCACAGCAAATGAGACACTATCATATGTTTTTGATCCATCTGTGTCAAAACGCAGAAAGTGAGATAGAAACTTCTGCACTGCAATGAATCGGAATATATCAATATCTGTATTATTTAGATATTTTGTGGGGGAATTTTATTTTTATAGAAGATTTTTCTTTTATGTGAACAGTGAATTAATCTGGTAATGAACTCACGAATGGCTTTCGAAAAAGAGAATTTGATACATAAGATATGCTGTATTATAAAAAAAAAAATCAGCTTTCTACTTTCAATTCATAAAATTGATACATATCTCTAATTCAGGAAATTTATAGCAATGTTTATTTAACTTGCAAAAACTCCATAAATAACAATGAACAATACAAATAAAGATAATGCAATAGAAATACGCTTTTTTGTTTGTTTTTCTTTTCTGAATACGTATATCTAATAGGTTTAGGTACACATTAAAAACTTCTTTCAATTTCATACATATGCATTTTTATGCAGTAATATTTATGATATTTATGTTAAAGTATTTTATGTTACACCTACTGTTTACTTACCTTCAATTTAAAACTATTACCTCTTATTTAAACTTATTATTTATGACAAAAAATATCATGCCGTTTTCAAGTTGCAAGCTGTTGAAATTATTTTTAATTATTTAATTTAAATCTGTTAGAATAAAAACCGCTCATAGTAATTATCAATCTATTATTCATATATTAAACTAATTTTAGGATTAATTTAAGCAAAATAATTTTGATTAACATCTCCCCATCTCATAGAATTGCCATAAAAATTCCGCTCTGATATAACTATTTTATTGTGTTTTATTCTAAAAGTAGACATTCTTTCCATATGAATGATAATGCTGTTATAATTTCTTCATGGAAATTCCACATTCAAAGCTCTAACTTAAGAGATTTTTGATATCTGAAACCATTCCTTTTCCTTAACAGTAACATACATAATCTTCAACTTAGAGCTACTTTTTATTTATATCATAATACCTTTTAAATTCTTTAGGACAGAAATATATCGAAATACTCCGTTTTCTCTCCAAATCCCCTGAGGTACGTCAGGGAGTTATCTCTCTTTCTGTTGTCCGCGAAGACCATTGGCAAAAGAAACTCCCCCGCAACTCGGACATCATTGTTCTTCATCAGAACAATAAAGACTTAAAGAAGTTAAGGGATAGCCCACGAAAAAGAAGACAATGAGGAGTTCCGGAACAAATAAGGCACCGAGAGAAAACCAGATTTCCTTGCGGTTGACAATTGCTGAGATCTGAGTTGGAATTATCGGACGTATGAGAAATTAGATTGGGCGAAGACAGATCTACTTTTTTTCCCTATGTGTTCGTGAGTGTAAGAGATAAGGCCTTAATTCGTGACGATGCACATACGGCGAAGAGAAAGGACTGATTAGATGGTCGGTGGGTGGAAATCGATGAGCGCTTTGTTGAGTTAGCTATCTGATCGTGATATCGGGTTTGGATTGCTTTCGATATTTTTATTTCGTTTTAAAAAGAAAAAGATTCTCGAGAGACCAAAAGAAGATTACGCTCACAGCTAAGTTAATAAAGTATAAGCCATGAAAAAAGCCGAGTTATTCTTAAAGGTCATATCAGAATGAATATTATCAGCGGTTATTAGAATTCATATAGAATGTCTGTTAAATAAACACATGTTTCAAAATTGTTGTGCTTGAATAGAATTTTTAAATAAATTTAAGTTCATCTTGAAATAAATTCTAAAATATATTCTATGGGTCATATGAATATCTTCATATATATAAATCTCAAAATATGCATATTAATTGAATACCATCATGTACACACACACACACACACACACACATGTTTTGCATGTTTATTTTTCAAAAGTATGCATGCTTTCCTCAATTAATACTTTACTTCATTTAAAAATTATATTATAATATAGATATAAAAATAACTATGCGTGCGTAAATTCTGTATGTTATACAAAGCTTTTATATTGATAGTCACAATGGAAAGATTTTATTCTGCAATGACATTTGAAATCTATGTATGAATTAAAAGTATATTAAAGCAAGTTGTACATGATGGTAAGATTAAGTGATGACAGTTCACTACTTCTATAATTATATTCAATACTGTTGTTTAATATTCTTGTTAAAATTTACTATAGCTCAATAAATGTGATTAGGAAATCATAATCGAAACCATTGTTTATGTAACGAGATACTGAAACTTTTCTCAGCATCTAATTTTATTTTAGAAATAAATAGGGTTGTCTGAAGTATTCTTCTGGATGACAATAATGAATCTAATGCTAAACACATTAACAGAAAGCATGTTGTGAGAAAGATTCTTATGTCTTAATGGAATAAACTTTTTAATAAAGATATGGATCAAGTGTTGAAAATTTTGGTTCTGCTAGAAATATGAAGTATACACAAATTGCAGCAATTTCCAAATAGACAAATTACATGCTAAATATATTCAGCTCCGAATGAATATCAAAATCCTTCTGTTAAAATTCATAAATATTATTATGTTACATAAAGAAAAGATGTCTTTTTGAGAATTCCTTTAAATGTTCAGTAATAAAAAAGGCAAGTTTAGTTGTTTTTTAAATAGATTTTTTTAACGTTTTAAAACAATGTAAAAAATTTCTTTAGAATTACGTCTTGAAGTCGTAGAAAACAGCGTATAAAAATTTGTCATTTGTTAAATTAAATTGGCGATTTGTTTTCGAAAAAAATCGCTTATTTATTTATTCATAATTAAAACAAAGGTCTATTTTTATTCTGAAATTAACAGCAACATGCAATAAGAGAGTAAATGTTTAGTATTTTATATATTTCCTTTTTTTCACTTAAAATACAAAAAAGTAACATGGAATTTAATTACTTTTTAACCAATACAAGATATCTTTAATACCCCATTATTCATTTTTTCACATTTTCCTGTCGCAGTTTTTGAGGATTAATATTTCATTAATATTTTTTCTTCTGACCTATTCCAATTTATGCAGCTGCAATCTTAGTGCTTTTTTTTAATTTTAAAATAATTACATCGAATTTGTCTTTAGATTGTTTAAATAAAATTATTCTTGCAAATTTCTACTAAGTATATTCTTGAAATATAATATTTTGAATTTTTCTTTTAAAACAATATAAGCGCAGTTAATATTTAAGGTAACCTTTAATTACTGACATCTGAATTAAGGCACTTGTTCACTAACTTTAGACATATAGATGTTTCTTATAGATCTGATTTTGCAATTGTTACAGCATAAATTTCCTATATCGCATTCGAGTCGAAAAAAAAACTATGGCTCTTATAAATAACCAATCTAAGAAGAGATCCAAATAAAGGCAGCGTTTCTATTTTATATATTCATTTTTTTTCTCATTTGTGAAGAATACAGAAGGAATGTTTTACAATCGTCAAATTGTACGATTGAGATTTTAATGAAAACGAAGGCAAAAAGAATACATTTTATATCATTTTATCAGAAAACGATAAGTCAAAAATGTAACAATCTAGACGGTTAAAAGTTCATATGTAAGCTTTAAACAAAAATTAGGAATAGATATCAATTTGGAACAAATTTCGTCAAAAAGATGTGTGTATATATCCATCTGACTCTCTGTGTGTACGATAATTAAATAATGTAATAAACCAGGTAGAAGTAATTTTGCATATACTTTCATATTCAAAACTATAAATCTGTATAAAAATGTTGCACTCTTTGAAAGAAAAACGATAAAAAAAAATGCATGCTTACGTTTCTCAAATATACTATGAAAGAAAAAAAGATATACCAAACCGTCTGAGTATACGGAAAAAAAGGAATTTGAGATTATTCCTTTTCTTAACTTCGAGATTATAATTAATATAACTTCGAAATATTTTATTCGTTTTATTTCGCAAACTCTAATCATTTTCTTTAGTTTAATCTAAATAGCATTAGAAAAATACCCTGACTTTTCCTAATTTTAAAAGATATATACTACTTCTAATTTCAATTTTCATTTGAGATATATTAATATTTAGCATCTGTAAAAGTTACAACCATTTTTGAATATAAGTTTTCATTCAGTTGAAAGTTCAGATAAAACAAAAAAAGGAAGTCTTTTTTTTCCTTCTGTGAATTTACTCTAAGTGAAGAAATATTGCCAAGAATTATTCTCGAAGCATCTTGGAGAAGCGAGATCTTTTAAGAGGAAGAACAAATTGTGTTTTTTTCTTGTTTATGGAGCATTCTCTGATAAATGACGACAATAACGAAACTGACATCAGCTATCACCTCAACCGTCTTTTTTCTCCCCATTCTGGAGACGATTGGAATAGCTTATTCGTTAAGGAAGCTTATATTTTAGAAAGTTCTTTTACTTCGGGATTCTGTTTGCTGATAACGGATGTCGTGGAAGGAGAAGTCAGGTAAAGAAAACCTTCAAGTGCTTCTTATTTTTTTTTTCCAAAGCAGAAAACCACTTACATGAAGTTTACTTAAAGACAGGTCTTGTAACATTCCTTTTTTTTATGTCTTCTATTTCTTGTCTTTCAGGAGAAATAAATCCGAGAGAACACTTGTTTTGTTAAAGAAGTAGCATTCGTTTCGATGAATGTATTTTTTTGATTAAAAATAAAACTCTCGCTATGTAGTGAACATAAAATCATGTTGTTAATATGACATTCTTTAATATTATCTTTCTGTTTTTGAAATAGTTATATATAATTTTAAAAAGTCTATACAAATAGATAAAGCAAGTCTTTTGATAATTTAATATTCACGTACTATTGAAATAACAACATTGGAAATTCAAGATAGTAAAAATTGTCAAAGTATATAATTTAATTAAATTGTAAATTAATTTCCGTCTATTACTTGAATAATCATGAGTAGGGATTCGATAATGCAGATAACATTAATAGAATGTCTTTTTTGGAATTTTTTTTGTGCTTTTGTAGCAATTTAATAGAAATGATGTAAAAGAATATTATTTTATTAGTGCATTTTCTTCTCTATTGAGCAACTAGCCACTTTTCGAAACCGATTAGTACGTCAAGGCAAATAGTTACTAAAAATTTCAATTAAAAATTTTGTGTAACTAAATCTTAATGTCTTCCTCAGCAGATTATTTTTAAACTTCAAGTTTTGATAACCGTATAACTCATATTATTTTAAAAGCTTTGTATTGTTTTGTAAATGTGCTATACATTTCACTAAGTTTCTATCTTTATTTTTATGCATCCAATTATATAACAGGAAACTTTAGCACTATTATTCAATTAAAAAAATTATGCGCTTCACAAATCTTCTGCAATTTATATTGTTTGATTTTGAAATTAAACATTAAATGCAAAAAAAAAATCAAAAATTTCATTAAATTAATGTTTTATACTAAAACCCTATGGAAAAATGTCGAATCATCATATCTTGATCACCACCACCAAAAGACACCAAAAACTGCCAAGATTTTTTTATTATTAAAAACGACGTCAGTGATTCGAACTTCCTTTAGAAAGGAAATATATTGTTGAAATTGTGCTTAAGATATTTTTTGAAGTAATTTTTTTAAAAAATTGATCTTAATGAAAATATTTTGAATTTTAAGATGAAGTAATATTTATCTTTGGGCTATAATATTTTCAGAAGCTATCTAGGAAAAGAGACAAGCACTTTTTAATCAATTATAATTATATTTATAATTATGTAATCAAGAAAGACTCTGAAGTGACTAAAGGCAAAAAATGACTCTATGTTCATTACCACTCTCAAAAATCTATACATGGGTCACTTTTTTAATTATTATTTTAGGTCTGGCCTGTAAGCTCCAACGCATATATGCACAGACACACACTTCTTCATTATTAGCAAGATTTAAAGATGATATTTTATTCCATTTTTGAAGGGGAAAAATGAAAAATATCTACACATTATATGCACAATTTCTTGAGGAATTCAAAAGGGAAGTTTTTACAGCAAAATACAGCGTCCATTTGTAACAAGAGCATTCATACACTATAGTCTGTTATAGCAGTTTGGTGTGACGGGACTCGAATCCGTTAAGAAGATTCATGCTCAAAAGGAGGAGAACAGGTGTAAGGTTATTAAAATGGCATGGCTCTTGCTTCGCTCCAACTAGTTGCCGCTTTTTAAACATTTCGTGATGTAACAATGATGTAAATCGCTAATAGACAGTGAATCATTGTACGCCTTTTTGCATTAGCATTCACGTACTCGAAGTGATTTACATAGGACGCTGATGCTGTTATAAACCATATGTTAGTTTTGATGTATTTCGAAACTTTGAAATCACAGTGCTAAATCACTACTAACATTGCTGTTAAAATATGCTGTCAGAAATTGTTCCAATAATACATATCTGTTTTACGTGTCCTTGATGTCGTTTCTATATTGGCATCCAAAACAAAAGATAATGGCATAAGGCTTTAGCAAATACCGTGATAATAAATGTGAAGTATTTTATGGAGGAGATTTTAATTTTTTTCAAAAACAGCAATATTAAATATCAAATAAAATAATCACATTTTCAAAGTCATCATCACATAGTTTAAACAATTATAAATTATAGAAGTAACGGCATTTTAAAATTTTACTACTGAAAAAAATAAAATGAATATAGAAAACGAATCGCATGTTTTTTAATGTTTTTTTCTAAATAGTAATGACAAAGTGTGCATGAAAATGGATATAAAAATTAAAGCCAGGAAGGAGTTATCTTTCATAGAAATAGAATTTAAATGATAGCATCTGTGGTTTCAAAATAGAAACATATTTCAATATTTTGAAAACCAGTTTCAATAAAGAAAAGTATTACAGGTTCTCAAGATATCTGGGCCGAAGGAGTGCAATGTTTTTCTAATAAAAATATTTTGGTGATATGTTTCGTGATATATCATAGCATTATGGAAAAAGAAACGTTCGAAGTCTACAAATGGAGATTTTGAGATCAAGAGTATGTAAATTTATGATTTAATCTATTCTTATTGCAGCTTAACTTGAAGATTTATGTAAGAAATTCCGGAAAAGGCTTCACTTTTAGGTGATTTATTTTTATAGAACATTTCTGGAATATTCGGCAACTCTTTAGATGTGAACCATTTTTTAACTTGCAAATAAATATCTATTTAATATGTCTGCTGAAATATATTATTATATCGGCTTCCATTTACATTTCAGCAAATTTATTTCTATTCGTATTTTAGTTTATCTGAATTTTATTTTTCTTTAGACGCAGACCATTTTGAAATGAAATGATAATAGTTTCGACAAAATTATATAAATTGCTGTTAGAAAATTTTACTGCAACCTGCGATAATGTAGTTAAGAAAACACTACTGCTATTACAAATAATAAACTAATATTTTTCTTATCCGTAAAAGTAGAAACACTTTTAAGCAATAAGTATTTTTACTATGCATGTAAAAGTGAGTTATAAAACCCAATAAGAATCTTAAAAATAAAATTTGAATGAGATTGAAAATGTTTGACTAACAAGTATTTGTTGATTATTTCAACTCAGATTTACTTCATTCCAAATGAAATAAAATTTTCTTTCCTTTCTTTGAAATTTAAGCATAAAATGGTTCAAAAATTATTAATTTTATAATTGAAAATATTAATGAAAATTTCAAAAATAAAAGTAATAAATAATAATAATAATTTTCTATTTTTATTTTCGAAAAAGGCTTATTTTAAAAGGCATTTTTTGAAAATACTTTAAAACAAAAAAAAAATTATTTTTATTTTCTTTTTTATATCCAGATTTTTTATAAAAGGACAACAATATTATTGCATTATATTAATTGCGTATGGATAGGTATATAAGTTGCAATTCGTTTATGCAATTTGCAATTCGTTTATAATCTTGAAATTGAAAAAAAAAGTTCAAAATTAATGTGATTGAGGAGTCTATCTATCACTTATAAATGCAAAAACGTTATTACGTAGATAAACCTCAACATGAAACGATCATACTTTTGTGCATATGCCGTAAAAGTGGCAGTTGCAGTATCAATCTGTTAATTGATATATATAATATTCTGTTAGCAATTAGAATTGGATTCAATTTATTGCAGGATGAGTCGATTCTGGCGATACCGCGGCAGACTGTTACTATTGGATTGTCGATTGATAAGTAAAATAATTCGTCTCGAGTTTCAAAGTAAAACAAATTTAGTTTCCCCAAACGATATTGAATACTAATGATATTTTTACTCATTTGATTCAAATAATAAAGAGAATCTAACATGACTTCTTAAAAAAATTTGAAATTCAAAATAGATGGTGTTGCTTATCAAGCAATGATAACATAAAATAAATACATTAGTGAAATTATGAGTAATTTTCAATAAATAAAAATATTCATTATAAAATATTTAAATTTTTAAAGAAAAATGAATACTCCATTATATATTATTTATTATTGTAGTCACTTTGAATGCATAAAAATTATTTAAATACATATAAAAAGTTAACTTTTTAATTTTTTTTTTCTTTCAATAAGAAGATTATCTTTCAGAGACTTATTCATTAGCTTTTTGACAAAAAGCTAATGAAATTGTCAATTTTTATTGAAAGTTTCTCTGCAATTTTTCCTGCCTAATTTTTTTTTTATATATATATATAGTAGAACTTTAAAATTTTCTGATTTTTTTATATTAAAATAAAGGTTGCTGAAGTACATTGCGCAGTAAATATTTTAAAATAATATTCATTTATTTCTTAAGTGATATTTGAAAATAGAGATTGCTTGAAAAATAATGTTAACATTTTTATAACGTTCATGAATTAAAAATAAAAAGAAGAGATAAAATAAATCGACAAAAAATGTAACGAAACATAAAAAAGTTCTGAAAAATTCTAGGAAGTAAAAATAAATTAATTCTATCAGCATTTTTATTCCTAAAAATAATGTAATTTGAAAATCCAGCTGTAATTAATTGCATAGCCTTGAAATGTGAGAAATAAATAATTCTATATAACCAAATTTAATAGATGTTGAATTTGCGATGAATTCCTATTACTTAAAAATCCTTATTAATTATATGTGTCAGCGGTTTTAATAAGTTGTTATAAACTATAAGTATGGTTAGTATTATTAATAACAAACTAATAATTTAATTAGACGCGGGTGGATTTATGTAAGGCTTTGGTAAATCTTTCACTGGAGAGTATGATAGAAAGTTTCAGGAAGACCATTACCATTGGCGATTAATCGCGGCCAACAATTAATGACCAAAAATTGCATTTTAATAGGCTCCTTCATAATGATTATTCAATGGCATGAGGTAAATAATACACAAGTATATTTATTAAAAAGTTTCGAATTCTATTATTATATTATCTAGATTTATCCTATTTCTCTTTTATATTATATATTATCCGCATTTGGGGATCATCTAGTTCACTACTTTTAATTCTGGCTAAAATGCCCATTTAAATGTTTTATGCAACTCAGTATTGGCCTTCCCAACAATATATTTTTAAACTTCAGATTTCGAGAGTCATATAACTCATACTAGTTAAGAAGACTTACAGAGTGATTTTTATTGTGATACATTATAACACACATACTTATTTAAAAAATGCAGAGATTAGGCCACAAATATAAAAGCAAACATCGAAAGGAAACTAAGCATTCATCTAACATCCATTAATAAACGTTTTAAAATTTCATCAGAATGAACATTAATTGTTGGATTTGACTGTTAATTGATTTGCATAATCTCTTTTGAGTCTATTTTCCGTATACTAATAAAAATGTGCTTTTTAAAATTTTTCATAACATACGTTCGTTTTAAGCTAATTAATATATCTGGTTGGGATCTCAAAATGTATATCATATATTACTTGACACTCGAAGAAAATATTTAAAATATTCTAATATTCAGATTAATATTATAATGAGTTGATTCTGAGTTAACACTATTATAATTGAAAAAGAGTATAACTTTATTTTCCTCCTGTTTGTATATTTCTGGTTCTTAGATATTTATTCACAACATTTTTTGAAAGCAGTAAGTGCAAGTTTACAATTTTTTGAAGAGAGAAAAAAAATAACTTGCAAGGTAGTTCAACAGCTAACTTTGAAGAAAATTGCTAAGAAACACCAAAAACTCTGGGAAAACGCACATGTGGAATGTCAATGCCACCCTTGGGCAAAAAAGTCAGACATCTTGTTTTCAGAAGTTTTCTCTTCCATGATTGTCCTACTGCCTACCACAAATGTGGAAAATTACTTTCGATGCTATTTTCTTTCCTCATCCAAAAGTTTCTGTTGAAGTAGACCTCATATTGTGAAAGCATCATGTGTAACTTTTACTTTCCTTTTACGATATCGGAAGTCTAAAAATGTACTTAGAAAAGTAAATTACTGAAGTTCCCAGAGATAGACCAAATTCAGTTAGTTTCACATGAGAACTAAAATAAAAGGTTTTTTCTGAGCTACTTTTGGTGAAGTTATCTAAAAGAAAATGTTCTCAGCGTATGGTAGAGATTCATTGTTTCTAATAAAAATATTGAGTGACATAGATATCTATAAGATAATAATTTAAAATATTATTTTAAATTGTTCACCCTAATGAAAATCTTAGTATACAAGAATTAGATAAAATAAATTAAAATGGGAAATTATTCAATAAATAAAGTGAAAATTGTAATAGTATTGTACTATAGAGACAATGAAACGCATTTTGTTGAAGAATCTAATCCTATAGCACATGGCGATACTATTTTTAATATTCTTGAAAATCTGAAAGTTAAATTTTGACATTGGGTGAAATAGTATTGAAAAATAAAAATCTGATAACATCGTAGCATATTAGATTTTGAAAAAAAATTTACCTAAGCGATATTCATTTTCAGGCATACTCAGACGATTATGCTTTTTCATCAGACACATAATTCTCTGGGAATTGCATCATACAAATTTAGTACTTAAAACTTTTAAAAATGTGTTCATAGAAATTAATTCGAACTCTCAACAGAAAAATCATAATATCTGCTAATTGGTAATTTTTCCAAGGTTTCAATTTTTTGGTGAAACATACAAAAATGAAATAAAATCATCGCCCTTCAAATATCTGATATACAACTGCTCAAAATAAGACGTTAAATTGAATTGCTCACATACAACAGCAAAGCGAAAAAGCCAATACTATCAACTAAGAAGCATAACAAGTTCTTCGGAGGACAACAACAAATGTTAGGAAGGACGCAGTCATAATTGCAAAGATCATGCTTCTATATGATGCAACATCATCATCATTCTCAGTCTCTTCGAACATGTCTTGAATGCCAAAATTCAACTCATATATAGAAAAGAAACTTGTTAACATCTCCTGAAATTTTTATAAAGTTCCAATGTTGTGTTCTTTTGTGGTCTGATATTACAATAAACTAAATTCACAGTAAAAGATACTACTAAATTTATAAATGCTCTAATAAAAATTAGCACAAATACTGAGAAATAAAAAAATGAATATTGGAAAAGAAAGCAATGGCTTTGCACATGAAAGCAAATTAATAAAACAAATAGATCACTATATATCGTATTTTTAATATCTACAAAAATAAAAAAGAAATACATGTGATATTTTCCTGTTAGAAAATTATAAAGATTATTTTTCTTTTTGCTAACCTTTATTTTTATAATGAAGTACCTCGTAGATAACAATTTCCGGCGAAGTAATAATGACTTCTTCTCTTATTTTTCTTTTAAAAGTAATGATTGTTCATGCAGAAGCTGCTATAAAAGATCATTCTTTCATATTTTATTTTTATCTCTAAAAGTAATCAATAATGATGACTGGCTCAAGCTGCTCAATCGTGAAAAATTTAATGACTTTTTGAAATAGAACAAAAATTTTTCCATTTATAAGTATGAGAGAATTGAAAAAAAAAATATACAAAGGTGATATTTTCTGGAAAGTCTATTTATTCACTTTTATATTATTCATTCAAAGCATCGTTTTTCAACTTAAAATTGTTACATTTAGTTTACTTTATAGTAGACTTTGAAATAAGAATGGAAATGACTTTGAAGGAATTTTGGACTAATCTTTTCAGTCTCATCTCTCAGTTTGATATTCTAATTTGAAAACTTTACTGTTCAAATTGTCAGACATTCTAAATTATCAAAGAACTATCCCGTCTGAGTAGCAAATTTGTTCTAAATATTTAGAGAAAATCAGCAGAAAATTTTCAATTTCAAACTTTTAATCGATCATTTTAATCATCATTTCAAATAAGTGTTGCAACATTCTTTTCAGGCTATTTACATTTAATTTTATAGTAAATTTCCCACCCAGTCATAGCCATTACTCCTCGGTTTGTTTTATTTTAAATCAAGCACCACTCAACTAATTATAAAATCATTTGATAGTTAAAGTTTTCAAATATGCCATCAATAAATTCTTGAATTTAACCATGAAAAATACTGACATCATTTCTGTACCGAGGAGCAAATGTTGACTTTCTATCTTTCTTCGTAAACTAATTAATTTTTAGATTTGATTTAATATACCAACTAATTAAAATATTTAACTAATGTTTCCATAATTAATATCTTCTACCAGCAGTAGGAACTTGAAACTAATCCGTATAGCTCTTTAAGTCATAAGTTATTCACTTGCTCATTAAGTCAAACTGATATCTAATTTCTACAGCCGTGTTAATGACTATTTCATTTTCTCTTTTTAACGCAATATTTCAGATAGTGAGAAAAAAATGTCCTATGAATAAAATTTTGATTTTTTTTCTTTTGATGAAAAGATAAAATAAGAAATAAAAATATGGGAAATTTTGCTTTAAATTAAGAATTTAACATTTTCTACCCATATTTGAAAAATAAATAACACTTTTTACTAAATATTAGCTGCCACTGGCTACCTTGATGTATTAGTATCGGGTTTATACTCGGCCAGTTATAAGACGACCAGTAGACAGCACATGCTTAGAAAGACTGGAAAATGCTGTTCTGTCGATGAGAAGTAATTTTCCAGATAGGACACCAACATGCAGCTGTATTTTTTTTTTTTTTTTTTTTTTTTTTACTGTGCATAGGTTTGTAGAATTTGACGATTTTTTTGCCTTGAAGGAATCGATCACTTGTTTTAGATTAATTCAGACATTTTTTGCTCTTTGTTCTTTCTCATGCGAGGGCTATTTCTTTAAAACATTTTATTTGTCATTTTTTTTACAAAAGTTTTTCAAATTTAGGTATGTACACGTTTTTTTGTTTTTTTTAATTTTACTATGTTTCTTTGTGTAAATATCTATCATTTTAATAAGATACGAAATGTAAAGGAAAAATTCAAGGACGCCAAAATAGCAATTTATAGCCAAACATGGAATGCCTGAATCTACATATCTTATGAAATTGTGGGAAACATAAATCATTCCTTTTCTGCACATGCGCTGCTCCCTGGCTGTCTTATAACTGGCAGAGTGTAAACCCTGCATTCGTTTAGTAAGAAAAAGTATTATTTTTTTAAAAATTTACTATTTATATGATCAATCTGAAAAACAAACCAAGGGACTGAATGAGTTGATGGATATTTGAATTTCATCAAAAAGAAACTTTAAAAACGTTGTTACAAGTTGTACATTAAATGGTATTTAATAAAAGTTATTGAAAGCAAAGAAAACATTGTGCGGAAATAAAACTGATATCATTAAAAAGGTAATTTTTAAAATTCGTAGGCAATGCAAAAATCATTTTTGTGAGATAATAGTTTAGGAAGATATCGATTTTCGTAGATGAGACGCTGAGATAACTTGTCTGGCGACGGTTACACCTATTTTCGTGTTAAGCGTTCTAATTGATGTTCATTTTTATAATTTTTTTCTTATGCATCTTATTTTTTGCAGCATGAATGGACATTTCGGTGACAAGAGAGAAAGTTTCGGAATGCTCAGAATGGAAATGAGCTCTCCACCTAGCATTTCTCTTAATATTTTGCCACGTCCAATAATTATCTAAGAAAAGCACTGTATTAAAGACAGCTGTAAAAACATTCAATAAAGCACTCGGAAACCTTCCTGCTGGGTTTTTGTTTACATCTGCCTGTTGCTATTTAATTTATGAGAGTGATTTCCTGATCATTCTCTGTAAAGTTATACATGTAGGCGGAGCAAAATACTTTGATCAGAAATAAGTAATATAAACAGAAGTTACAGTTAAATATCCATTGTTTCATAATTTTAAAAGAGAAAGCCAGGTAGATATTTTGTATTACTTGAATTTTAATTGCAAAAATATGAATTATTTGAAAATATGATCATATTATAAATATGATATGAACATGAAAAAGTGATCATTATATTTTCTAGATCCATTTTGTTTCCTAAAGAAATAGAAAACAAAACCTATATGTTCCTTTAATTATTATTTTTAAAAATATATTCTGACAGTCATTATTCAGTCAGGGAAAAATTCTCCCACTGAATTGAAATTTCGGTTGGTTTCTTTAACCATTTATTTCAGTTCCCTGTCATTAATTACTGAAATATATATCTTTCCAATAATTTAAAAAATATCTTGAACAGATCCAAATTTATTTTTCTGGTATTTTTCGACTTCCAAATATTTCTCACGTGTTTTATTTAGAACAGGAAAACAATACTATGAGAAATAAATCTAGCACAACCAACCTGTCAAAAGTGACTGAAAAAACAACCACCATCTGGAAGTATCTGAGTATTCAATATTTTTTTTCACAAGCGTAAATAATTTGATCGTGTGATATTTTCATTAAAAATTATATAACAGATCCGAAATACTATATATTTAACAATAAATAATGCGTTCCATTATCTGCGAAACGATGACATGATCACTGTTGTAGTAAACATTAATATTCACTGGGTACATACTTTATTACATTCATTGCTGAACATTTATTATTAATTTGAAGTTACAGTTACTGTTTTTTTGGCATATTTTAATTTTGTATTTTATATTGGTTTTCAAGGGAAAAAAAATTCACAAACTATATTCTCAAGATGAGTTTCAAGAAAACGAAACAGCAGGGTTACTTTTGTAGTTAAAAATTCGATACCCCAATTTTTCATGAGATAATACGACTGGAATAATTAAGAATTTGATAGTTGAAGTCACTAGAGAGGTGATATCATCGATTTCAAAATTAAAAAGAGAAATATTTTTAAATAAAAAGAAATTTTAATAAAAAAAGTAAAATTTATTAATTTCTAATTGAAATTTCCTAAGTTGTTCTTTGTAAAAATTTATAAATATAAATAATTTATAATAAAATGTATTTAAAATTAATGGCAATAAATTATTAAACATCATTCTAATTGCACCGGATACATATCTTCAAATACATGCATCAGATCTATAGGAATTCAAGTTAAACATTGCATTGTGAAAACCTGAGTTTAGTTTAGTTATAATAACGTCTCTTTTTAAAGAAACACTAGGGATATTTTGGAAGGGATATAATAATGTTGAACAGTGGTCAGTTGACGAGGATGACACCTGAGATGGCACTCCCACTCCAAACTTCCACACCACACCACTGGGAGGACGTTTGCCACCAACAGATTTAACGTGTACCAGACACGCTTACACGACGGGTTTTTGGTGAAATCGAGTCTCGAAGCTGAAACCCTCCGATTCCGAAGCCGAGACCTAACCACCAGGCCACCGTGGCGTTTGTGATAGCCAGAAAGCAATTCGAAAGAAATATTAGTAAATGAATAAAAACATGCAATCACAAACTTAGCAAAGTTTTGAAAATTTAGAATAATTCAATAAATCGTTTGCTAAAAAAAAACCCAGCACAGTACTGTTGAAAACAGTATATCTTTTTTTTTTTTTTTTTTTTGCATGCTGTTTTCTGGATAGAAATGAAGGCGAAATTAAAACATTAATTTGGCAATAAACTTAATGACAAAAATTTCTATAATTATCTTAATTTATTTGATCAGTGAAACTTTTTGAAGGTTATTGACATGTCCGCAGAGAGTAAAATATTTTATAAGCTGCAAAGATAAACTGTTGATATATTTTACCTTTTTTTTTTGTTAAATCCTATTTTTAATTTGTTCTATTAATCATTTAATAGTTGATACTAATAAGCATTTAATAGTCATGTGCAGTGCGGTTTAACATATTTGTTTAAGTCCGATTAACATGGAAGCTGTTTCACACATTTAATACATATTTCAATAACTTTTAACAAAAATCCTTTTACTTATAAGAATAGCGTATTAATCATTTGCTATAAAAGAATCTTCATTCTTCAATGTATAACTATTAAAGATATATTATTCATAAGGTTATAACATATGCAAATAAAAACAAAGATTCTTAGATCTCTTGAATCATTAATATAACTGAAAATATTAGGTAACGTTTATTTATATTTCTTCTTAAAATTACTCTGCAAAATTGCAATCGGATTATTTAAGAGGAATGCGATTAGGAAAATATAATTTAAAAAAAGATGGAGGTTTATTTTTAAAATATTGACATAGTAAAAATAATGATAATTCTCTGTTTATAGCAGTATTTGCAATGGATAATGGTAATTATTAGATAAAGATAAGACGATGAAATTGCATACTTTCTTCGTTCCAAGACGCTAAAGTAAGGCTACTGAATACACATACAATAGAATTCAACCAAAATGTTGTGCTTTTAATTTAAGCAATGCGTCATCCAACTTAAATATTTTAACACAGATACACACTAAAAAATGAAATTATTTGACTAAACATTTGACAATCTGCAGTGTATAATAAAGTCAAAGAATTAAATATCTAATAATGCAATAGATTTCATAGAGACCGATGTCATAATATGTCATATGGCATTATAATGAAATTAATATTCATGTTCACATATTTATTAACTTTAAATGCAATAGTTTTAACAATTTCCTAATGTTTTATTCTCTTTTACGCCATTCTCAAGACAAATATAGCTATTCTTATCACTATTGCACGCTTTTGAGGTGATTTAAACTTACATTTAATTTAAGTATTTGATTTGAATAACGCTAATTTGATACATTATACATATGTTACGTTTATAAATTACGTTAATTTGTTAAATTTTCTAATATATTTTAATTTGGTTATAAAGAACCTTTATTCAACTTTCTCTAAATTTCTTTTTCTTGTAATAGGGAGAAGAAAATCAGTTAAAATATCCGAAAGAATCTCAGAGAGCAAATTAATTACGTTTTCAACAAGTGGTTCTTCTCTTTCAGGCATTTAATTAAGTTTCTGCAAGAAAAGAACCTTTGGAAGCCAATTATGGAAACAGAAATTATTTTGATAGCAATCTTAGAAAATAAGGTACATTTGAAAAAGAAATTTATTTTGAGGATAAAAATAAGTTAATTATATCAAGAAATGTAAAATGAATTTTAAAAAAATTACTGATTAAATAATTTCGCATTTTAAAAATTAAAATATTATAATGAAAGCAATTTCTTAAATTTTAATACAAGAAATATGGAGGTTATTTCATGAAATAAAATTAGGTTAGTACTTTTTTTATCTCTTGAATAAAAAAGAAGTATGATTTGATTAAAACGCAAGCAGTATTCCACATTTTTTAAAATTTCTTTAGACCTTTTTATTTAAAAAAAATCTTTGTTTTTTCGCAATAGGAAAACTCTGCATTCAACATATTCAATACAAAAGGGTCGATTCTAATCCCATAAGATCTATATATCTTGTTAATTTAACTTAGTTTAATTTATTTATATGCACGCTCCGTTTGAAATCAACACTAGGATTATTTTGGAATGAACAGATTAATTTGGAATCCCAGTTAGACAATGAGAACGGCCTGCCCCTCTAGAAAAGTACTATACTAAAGAGAATGTCATACAATGCTTCATTCACACTATCAGATTTAACATGCGCCGGGACTACTAAGCCATTGTGGCCCTCTGTCTCTACTTAAGTCAAGGATTCATAGTAAAAGGTAAGTAACCAGTGTTGTTTTGATTAGTGAGATGTAGACGCACACAAAAGTATCTTAGATAAAAGTTTGATTTAGTTACAATATATATGAGGATAAATTGCTGTCTGAAGTACTTTCTGTGAAAATGGCCCCCATTTCTATTCTAGTTGCCCAATCGCAGTAGACAGTCATTTGTTGAAAGGATGAAATTCTGGATTAAATTATGAATTGTATATAAACGAATTTTGAATTTGAACTTTTGAATTGTGTTAGTTAAGAGTTTAGATAGAGAATAAAATTCATATCTTAATTCCTGAAATGGATTCTCATCAGCCATGTCATACCTCAAATCAGGAAAGTGTGATTGGGTAATAAGTTGCAGTATCTGTATATAAAAGCATGTATCTGAGGCTGCTTCATATCAATTAGTAGTAAAAATCTGTTAGAAACGAATCTTATCCATATTATTTAAAGATTTATTAAATTTTATGTTATATATTCAGTGTTTGAAATTTCATTTATCTTAGATTAAATCCATTTTTTTTAATTTCACACACACACACAGATATATATATATATATATATATATATATATATATATATATATATATATATATATATATATATATATATATATAATTTTAAGTTTCAGAATCAATTAAATTTTCGTAGAAAGATACAATAAAAAATTCATCATTTAATGATTTACATGTGTTACATCACACATTATTTTCATTGTAAAAGAGATATTCAATCAATGTTATTTAAATAAATTTGTTTTTGTAAATAAATAATTTAACTGAAATCACTTACTTATCTATGCAACTGCGCACATTCAATTTTACATTAAAACTTTTAATTTTTTTGATAAAATAATTTTTTTTCATATAAAACTGTCAATAAGTTGCGCAATTACAAGAACTATATATTTCATAAATTGAAAAGAATTTGTGAATATATTTTCTGCAGATGTCAATTGAAAAGACACAAATACATAAATCTAACATATATAGTATTCATATCAATCTGAGATATTGAAATAAAAATGAAATAAAATTTTTAATATCTATTCAACTTATAATAAAGGGAGTATTTGAAGTATATAAAATCATCATAACAAAATGGAATAAATTATAAACTATAGAAATAGGAATGTTTCTAAATAGTTTAAATTTCCAAGAGTAGTTAAATTTACAGCTATCAAAGCTACAAATATTGCAGCAGACAGATATAATATTTATATATACAGTATATGATATAATATATATATATATATATATATATATATATATATATATATATATATATATATATATATATATATATATATATATATATATATATATATATATATATATATATATATATATATATATATATATATATATATTCCTATAAGAAATTCCCTAAAGTAAACAGTGCCTGAGACAATATTATCCTTTCCTACAAATTTATTGATGTTTTAAGATGGGGAAACTTTCCAGACGGTATTAAATTCAAACAATGGTTTCCCCATCAGAATGACTTGAGCATGGACCATTTAAATTTATTTTCACTTCACAGTGCCCTTAAAGGTAAAGTATCAGTTTTTCAATATCAAAGTATCAAAACAATTTAGACTTGATGCAGATACGTAAAATCTATAGAGAGATAATTCAGTACAAATAATATTAGCTGAAAATAAAAAGAGGATGTATTTTGTGTTTTGGAAATCAAAGAAGTCTGATTTGAAACCTGTATGAGTAATTAATGTGTTTTAAGAATATCTACCTATTCTACGCTAAAGATAGAATGCATGAAATTTTTAAAAAATGTATTTTTAAGTTATTTTGTTTTTTTAATTGTGACAATTATTGGTTATAATGAGAAATTTTTAAAATTATGTATTATAATGAGAATATATTTAATTTAATTATTTTTCTACCTTTTAGTATATAATTTTTAATGAGTCGTGAAAATTCTTATGAATATTTAAAATCACATGTTACCATTGTATAGATAAAAATAATCAAATTAATCGATGACATTAAGTGTATTCTATTGAAAATATTAAAATTGTATAATGGCATCGGGAAGAGGCAAGTGTGAATATTTTAATATTCTAGAAAATCAGAAGCAGAGATGGATAACATAAGAGCATCTTTACAATTATGAAACAGGTTTATTTAAATAAATCAATATATAAATTTCAAAAAATGAAATAGAAATTGTTTGGTTTAATAATAATAATAAAAAATTTCTATATTAATTTAATTAAATTTCATAGTTTTGTTAAAGAGTACTGATTATAGAGATTTGCTTGTGAAATTTCTTTTAAAGATTGCCAAATAATGCTGCGAGCAAAAATGTTAGAAAATCAATACATTTTTTTTGTAAATAATAAAAAATTGCAGTTTATTTAAATAAGAATAAAAACGTGAGTACCAAATTCAGCTTTAAAATTAAAAGTTTCATTAATGTTTTAAGAAAAATTTTGCAATGTTTTTATAAGTATTTCCAATTTTGTTTAAAATTAATCTGAATACAAAAATATCTCATTTAGGGAATGTTTTAAATCTAATCATCATTTAAAATATTCTAATCTTTTCATTCTGATACATAATGTATTGTGGTAATACGTTTTCTAAACAATAAATGAAATTGATAGAAGAATTTTAAAAAATGTTTGCCTGATTGTGAGGTTGATCATATTTTGTATAGTAAAAAATAAATTTTTAAAAATCCCCAACAGAACAAATATTTTTATATTTTCTATAACAAAGGGTTCTTTAGAAGATCTAAAGAATTAACATCTTTAATTTGCAAAGGTTGCTTTTAGATTTTCTATAAAATTTATATACAGGGTGGTTATAAGATATTGTGAAATTTATAAGGCTTGACTGCGAAAGCTTTTTTTGGTCAAATGTAGCGCACTTCTATTTTGAATTATTTTTATGCAAAAATAACTAGTTCGGATTTTCACTACAAACTGCAAAATGAAACAAAATTCGTATTGCACTATTGTTAATGAAGTTCAGATACCACAATCCCCATTACCAATTTTAATTAGGCATGATCGATACATATGACTTAATGCTGACTTCTCATGTGATCAAAAAATGGAAGAATTCCGTTGACTGTAGTTCTGTAGCAAAATTTAACAGTTTAGAAGGATTTGTAAAATTTGCAGTTTTGCGTGATGCTTCAAATTAGCTGTATTATCATCTCCAACTTTGGGAGTCACACTTTGCAAATGGCAAATGCTAATTGATATCCACGGAAAGCACGGCTCACACCTCCCATTACTTAATTTCCATTTGATATTTCAAAAGAGGGCATTCATTTAGAATTCTACAAACTTGATTACGATTGAAAAATGAAGGAAATCTCAATTCTCAACAGCTTAATACTTCGTGATGGATAATAGCTCAATACTGAACTTATAACAGTATTTTTTGGGTACACGAAACATCTAGAAAAATTGCGGAGGATAGAACTACATCACTTTTTTAAAGGCGCCATCTGAAGACTAATGGCTTCCATAACACCAGCGACATGAGCCCCGCCACCCAGAATGCTTTCCTTCTGCTCAAACTAAAAGCTACTTCGAACGATTGGAATTGCTTATCCGCAAAGAGAGGGGGTTATTTTAGAATGTTCTTTCTTACTTTTTTTAAAGCTTGCTTACTGACAACGGATACCGACAGAAAGACGCTGGATAAAAGATATCAAAATAATAGTAATAGTTCCCTCTTGAAAACAGAACGCCAGTTTAGTGAAGTTAAACTTAAAGCAAAATCCCTCAGTGTTCCTTTCAGTATATTAAAAAATTACAGAAAAAAAGTAATGGTCCTTTTTTTTTTCTTGCTGGACAAATATTCCATTTTAGGATACATTTGCTAAATTACATTAATTTATTATTTATTAAATAATTTTAGGTGATAAATTAAATAATTTTTGAAATATTTTGTGCATTTTTATTAAATGTGTTTCATGTTGTAGTAAAAATGGAACATTTTAATGAATTCTCACTTATCTTTTGTTTTTAAATTTATTAACTTTGAATTTTTGTACATTTATGTATTTCGGATGACCTTAATGTTTTCTGTTGTGTTAGGTGAAAGTAATAAATAAGAAGTAGCAAGTAATTGAATCAAATCTTCGGCATTACTGAACTATTCTGAAAGGTATTGCAAGTATGCCGTAAAATCCGATGAATATAATAAAACTTGATTTTAAAATTATATTTTAACATTTACAGATTTTTCGAGGAGCAGTTACAATTCTTAAGAGTGTAATTATGAAGCGATTACAAAAAAGTCGTTAAAGATTAAGCATATTTTGCCTAACTTAAACATGCAAAAATTAGCTGAGAGCGCACACCAAGAACTAACAGTAGTCTCATATATCAAAATCTAAGTACGCAACCTTCGATGAAATTTCTTGTCATTGTGCACAAAATTTCTGTAGGAGTATAACTTATTGAAAAACGATTTTTTCTTTATTTAATATCTTCTTACATCTTTATATTATATATTATATATTTATAATCTCTATATATATAATCTTTTATATTATATATTATATTTTCTATTATTAATATATTTTTATTATATATTATTGTTCTATATTATAATTTTTTTACTATCTGGGTTACGCTGTTGTGAAATACTGCTTTGAAAATATATCATTTAATCCTTCAGAGCTATAGATTGAAAATTTTATAAAATTATAAATTGCAAATTATTTCTTGAATACAATAACATTAAAATAGTGAATTTACGTTTCAAAGTATTATTCAAATTATTCTCTTCGTATGGTTCATTTGGAGAAATAAATATTTACCATGGAACTATGTGATAGTTGCTTCTGCTCTTTAGCTTTATTCGTTACTATTCATACTGAAAAAATGACTTGCAGTTTAAGCCAGGCATATTCTGTTTTCATATTTCTTGAAAAGGCACGAATTTTCACTATAGCCATTCTGTAATTATAATTGTAATCGAATTATAATGTAAAAATTTTGAAAAGTGTTGAGAACGTATGTAATCTGCCATCTGCACTAAGAGATAATAAGCTACCTTATCCGTTGTAATGTTTATCACGTATTATAACAGCCTACACAATTAAGTCATAAAAAAACCAAGATTTATATTTTGATTTTCTGAATGTATGTCCTTTCTTGGGCTTTGTAGAATCAGTTTTCATTTGTGAAATAAAATGCCTTATCATTGTAAAGTCTTGAAGGTGTTACGATGATTTGGCTGTCTGAAGAGTTTTAATGGCTCATTTATTTTCAAGTGTGAGATCTGGACTGAATAATATTCCAAATACAGAGCTCATTAAAGAGTAAGAATTAGTTTAAAACTAAATGCATATTATAATTTAATATTTGTTATTAACCTTTACTATCTTTATTTACTATATTTTCGTATCAAAAAATCTAACTTCATCCCTCAAATAGAGCTCAAAAATATTTTTCTTAATTTTTTCTTGATCACAGTTTTTAAGAAAAAGTATGCATTATAGCATATATCTCCTTTATCAGAAGACTGGAAAGGTTTTTAATGTGCTAAAGAATTTAATACTTTTCAATTGTAAAGAATAATGCTGGAAATATATTTTCATAAAAAATATTCTTTTCTCTCACTCGAATTTATTAGTTAAGAAAAAAAACTTATTTTCTGCAAATATTTAATAATGATAAATAGAAGAGAGTTTACGTTAAATGA
The DNA here is from genome assembly GCF_947563725.1 of Argiope bruennichi. Classification (NCBI taxonomy): domain Eukaryota; kingdom Metazoa; phylum Arthropoda; class Arachnida; order Araneae; family Araneidae; genus Argiope; species Argiope bruennichi. Next base: position 5,571,209 of record NC_079153.1, on the reverse strand, counting down.
ATACCATGAAATATTTTATATGATATTACTATTAGAGTTTGTTATTTATTTTAGATAATTTTGTATCACACAAAAATATGCATATAAAGTTTGTCGTTCATTTTTGGTAAGCCATACTTATTAAAATCAATATGTATATATATATATATATATATATATATATATATATATATATATATATATATATATATATATATATATATATATATATATATATATATATATATTATATGTATGCAGATAGTCAATTTCCAAGTTTTAATTCCACACAAATATCATTCTAATAACTATAAGCATCGCATTAAACAAATGGAAATATGAAAATCCAAATGTTTCGAAACGCTGGCTAATGTAATCCAGATAAACGAAGAGAAGTCTTAAAACTACAGGATCCAACAAATGCAGATAAATTTTGAGACTTCCATTAGTCTCTGTTCAGCGTTTCATGGCAACAAGATTAATTTATCATCCCTACTCACTTCAAAATTCCATTCCAACAATGCATTTAAGTATTACATTTCTGGATTAATACGATAACAAACATATAGTTTCATCCTAAAACCTAACAGAAACAGCTTAAGCTGGAATAGAGGAACATAGGACTAGGTATCGAATTCGTTATTTTTATTTCTTATAATCTGTTTATTATGTAGTACCTTTATTTCTAGCCATTAATCATATTTTTTATTATTATTTTTATATTTATTTCATGATATTCCGCATTCTTTGATGACATTAACTCAAGTTTTAAGAAAAATAAATAATTTAATTTCAATTAACACTACATTAATTGTATTTTTTAAGCTTTTGATACTATTTTTACGGTAATAAAGTGCGTGCAGCGTCACTTATGGAACGGTATTAAGCCAACACCTTTTTTTTTTTCAAATATAGGGTATAAAATCCTTCTAGTCATTCAGAATTAAACATTTCTATACTAGTGTGCCCTTATAAAATGGGGGATTTCAACCATCATATTTTAACTACTATGTAAAACTACATAATTGCAAAATGATTTCACGAATGCATTTTCAGTTTATATAACTAGATTGAATCCAAAGAAGTTTTCAGTAAATTTTGAAGAATATCAATTTAACACTATGCCATCCGGTCACATCAATTTGGTTTTTTTTTTATTTATTTTATATATTTTTATTTTATTCATGAAATATGAATAAATGATACTTTATGAATTTATTTTATTTCAGTTATTTACTATTAGTTAATAGGTAATTTATGAAATTTATTATTATTTTAATTAATTTATGAAAGTAAATATTCATAACTTCCCGAAAAATTCATCGACGATAGAAGACCTATCGAGGTCAAAAAAAGGAATCAGATCATACGTGCGGAAGGCATAGTGTTAAGACGTCAAATCATTAGAGGTTATCAATTAGTTAATAAAGTATTAAAGTCAATACCAAGAAAACCAGAATCAAATATAGTCGTAATTCCTGCATTATATAGTTTAAAAATTAATTATATTCAAATTTTCAGAAAAACAGGTTTAATTAAAATAGAAAGAAGTTGTAGAACCCTATTTAATCCTAATATATGTAAAATGCTGGTTTTAATTGCTAAGTAAAATTGAATTTTAATTAAAAAAACTATGTATTACGTAATATCTGCCAAACATTAAAACTAATTACGAAAGATTTTTAAATGTAAGATATTAAAATTATTTGAAAATGCGGCTTTTTTCATCATTCAAGTCTACTGCAATATCGAAGAGTAATTCCAACATTAATAAGAGTTCTTGAATTTACATATTCACGTTATAGTATTTGTTTTTCCAAAAGGAGAGAAAAATAAAGCTCATTTTTAACTTACATTTTCCATAGAGAAACTAATCGATACAAATTACGGTCTCCTGATGTTAAATCATGAAAATTTTGTTTTTATTTTCTGTTTCAGAATTACTTTTTTTTAAACAATATGTGTTAAACTTTTTCATAAAAATAACAAAAATAAATTTTTAATATTCGACGAATCATTTAGTTTCTAATCAATTTTTACGACTCGAATGCAAATTGAAGAAGCAATCTGAAAAGGAGAAAAAGTAATACTAAATAAATTCACGCAGCATCATAAAAAGTAGCAGCATTTCGTCCCGATAGCAATCCATTCTAGTACTTTTACTTGTTCAAGACATGAAATGAGCATTTCTAGAAAACAATATAATTTTAGCTATTTTAAAAGTTAAAGAAATCAGATTTTTGTATGGGAAATGATTTTAATGAATTATATTGAAATAGTTCATTAAAAATTATAGAAAAATGATTTTAATGAATATTTTTGAAAATTATTTATTTTGAATGGTCTCGATAGTCTGCATCCATTTTTCGCAATATTTTTCGAAATGGAAGAACTGCATTTAAAAGAAATGGAATTTTATTCGCATTTTAAGAGGCACAAAATGCAACTAGAAAATATTCTAAAAACAAAAACAAATTAATAAACTATAAAAAATAACTGGCATTTTTCTAAACATTTTTTTAACAATTTTATGACGAGAACTAAAACTTGCTTCCATTTTGATTCAATGTTTGTCTTGTAACGTAAGTGATGAACGAGCTCATTTTAAATTTAAATTAAATGCATTAATGTAAAAATACATTTTCGCTATCCAGCATTGCAAAATGGTTCACTTCTTTAGAACTGCCTTAAAATGTCTAACAGCATCAAATCAATGATTTGACATTTTTTTTTATTACTTCCATATTCTTTGATTGCCCCTTTTTTAAAATTTGAGTACTCCTTATTGTAATATTCGCCAATTTTTAATATACACCAAAAATATTTTTACTAAGATCGTTAAGAAACTAGAATAGTTTAAGAGTCAAACGAATTGAATGATTTTAATAACATTTATATGATTTGATTTTGATTTCCCATTTAATTTTAGTTTTTATAAAATTGTATTTAAAAGTCAAAACAAATGAAAACAACATTAAATTAATCTCAGACTAAATTGCCTTGGCAGTTAATAATTACTCGCCAGGATAATCAATTTGTGATGCGTATTTTTTATTCTGTATAGTTTAATTACCCTTCAATTAAAAACGTTGAAATAATAAACTTTTAGCAAATTAAAGTCGTTTAATAAAGATATTACTTTTCCAATGTCATGGATGTCTCCTACATATTTGTGCAATATGATGGATGATTGTCTAGACTGATTTAACTAATTTATAACAAGTTTTCATTTGTTCTTTCCTTTCTCTTAAATCTCAATTAAGCTTTCGGATTTAAAATATTTCCGAATCTGGAAAACGAAATTGAATAATTTGAATAGTTCATTTTTATACGCCCGACCTATATCGAGATTACATTCGTGTATCCCAGTTTGGTTTACGGACATTGTTGGGAGAAAATTCTCACAAAAATTTGTTTTAAAATTTTTAAAAGCAACTAGTTTTTACCACTTTATCTAAAATTCCATATTAGTTATTGTCCAACATATTAACGTATTGTTTTGAATTTTTATGAATGAAGTTTATGCAGTTTTTGTTTTATTGTACACTCTTAGAACTTTTTATATAATTTTTATTTTTTATTGACCATATGTATGGAGCAGTATAGCCTTTCCTGGCTCTTGCGCCATTAAAACTAACAATCCAATCCCAATTTATTTTGACAAAGATCCAAGCCCGGTTTAAAAAGAAATCAAACAAAACAAGTGCTGCCATGAAACAATATACTTTATAAGAATGCACTAAATAATTTCTAGGCTACCAAAAGGTAAATTTGTGGATTATCAACCAGCTCTTGCAATCTTAGGGCCACCAGAATACCATTCTTTAAAACCATCCCTAATTGAAAGATCTACTTCGATCCACCCAATTGTCAAAGGGTTTTCAGACCCCCTACTAGTTCTTTATGGAATTTTATGGCATGCAAAAGCAATGAAAATAAAAGAATTTAAATAAAATATAAACTATGAAGAAAGAATTAAAAATGCAGTATCTCAAATTGGTTTGACAAAGATCCTGTTGAAACAGAAATTAAACAAAAAAAGTGTTGTCATGAAATAATATATTTTATAAAGAGGCACTAAATAATTTCTAGGCTACCAAAAGGTAAATTCGAGGATTTTTAGTCTGCTCATAACTCTTAAACTTCGGTCCTTCAGAACACCAATCTTATAAAGCATCACTTATTGAAAGATCTACATCGAACCACCTAATTGTCAAAGGGTCATCGGACTCACCAACAGTTTTTCATTGAATTGTCCTTGATGCAACGACAACGGAAACAAACAAATTTAAATAAAATATAAAATACGATGAAAAATTTAAAAAAAAATAAAATGCACGTAATATCTAATTAAAAAAATGAAAAATGAATGTTAAAAAGAAGGTGGGGGGATAAAATGATGTCCGTAGTTATTATTCGTTTAAGCATCATTTAATTCTTTAATCTGTAATTTCTTATTAGTCAGGACTGCACAGTAGAAAAAATACTTGCATATCTAAATGTACGAGTACAAAATGATGACGTTTGCCTTAAGATAAAAATCTACCTTAACGAAAATGCTATTATATGCAATATGATAGCCTCCGTTTTAAGATAAAAGCTACTTTACCTTGAATGCTATTATATACAATATGATGAACTCTGCCTTAAGATAAAAGTTATTTTACCTAGAAGGCTATTATATGCAATATGATGGCATCTGTTTTAAGATAAAAGTTATTTTACATAGAATGCTACTATATATATAATATGATGACCTCCGTTTTAAGATAAAAGCTACTTTACCTAGAATGCTATTATATACAATATGATGAACTCTGCCTTAAGATAAAAGTTATTTTATCTAGAATGCTATTAAATGCAATATGATGGCCTCTGTTTTAAGATAAAAGTTATTTTACATAGAATGCTACTATATTTTTAATATGATGAACACTGCCTTAAGATCAAAGTTATTTTACGTAGAATGCTACTATATATATAATATGATGAACTCTGCCTTAAGATCAAAGCTATTTTACCTATACTGATATTATTTACAAGGGATGACCACTGTTTTAAGATAAAAAGCTACCATAAGTAGAATGCTATTATGTACAAGAAGATGGCATCTACATTTATATGAAAGGCATTTTAACTAGAATGCTATATCATTATTATTTGCCTTAACATATAAAGCTACAATGATTAGAATGCTATTACGTATAAGATGGTGACATCTGCCCTAATAATAAAAGACCTTAATTGGAATGAAGGAGTCTCAATAGGATAAGGAGGATAATATTTTTGTTCCCATAAAACTGCTGTACATAAACAATGCAACAAACCAAGATTGTTTATAAATAACTGCATTGTTATTTGAGATGATATATAAATTTTGAAAATTTAAATAAATATTTACATGAATTTACAAATTCCTCGAATAGCAGCAACTTAGAATAGATTCAGTTCCACCAAGATTCCCCGTTCATTCAGCCGGTTTTGACTTTCTAGTCACTCCAGGGAGCGGGGACACAAAGTGCCATGGAAAATGCATGAGCCTCCATCATTCCACCTTTCGGATGCAAAATGAATGAATTCGTGTGTGTTTTGGCTCGAAGAGATTTCCATCGCAGGTGCTTTCAAAAACTACTTTGCTTTATGTTTCAGCGGAAATTCCGAGGGAACGGATTCTTCCTGAGCCTCTGATCAGTGAACTGAGTTGCTTTAATTCCATGCAAATCAAAGAGAATCATTGCTTCAGGAAAGCTGGGAGGAGACGCGTGTTATTTGTTTGCGCATAAATAGTTTGGAAACCCGAAATAGGATCGGTTTCCAAAGAATTTAAGAGTTACTTGCGTTATGTAAATAATTAGTTAGGGAATAGTTAAATACAGTTCAAAGTTTGTTTAAAAATCTTCTAAACAATCACTTCGTAAGTCATAAAAGGGAATTTATATTATGAATTATGATATTGACGAGAATGGGTTGTCGATGATATTTAATATGAATGTTAGTATAAAGATGTTGCTTCTTTAGTGCAAATATCATAGATATTTACATTTTAAATATAATATCTAAGACATAAGAAAGATACAATTTTTTTATAAATCATCAAGTTATTGAAAAATTAAATCGTATTATTAAAAGTATATCACATAAATATTATATTTTCTTTAATGAATAAATTATCATATTGATCCAAAATTTGAGGCTTTGTAACATGGATTTTATGAACCAAAAAAAATTGTTTCATTTCTTCAAAATCTGAGATGAAATAAAATTTAGAGTATAAACAAAGACTTTTAAGTGCATATGAAAATATATATGGCACATTATTATTATACAAAATTCAGTTGGCAAATCGTATATTATCTGTACTCTAAAAATGATTGATTTCAGTTTCACAAGCAGAAGTGTCATATTAAAAATAAATTTGTCATAGTCTAGAAGAAGAAAACGAGTTCATGCGTTTGACAGGCATTCAGCAAGTGAAAAATCATTATAAATCAGCTTTGTTTCCATTTCGTTAAAAAATATTAAATAAATCTGCATATATACTTCTAAAATCATAATTGAAAAATTATTTTATTACATTCACCAGCAATTAATTTCAGCAAAAATTTAATAATGAATGTAAGTAATATACATAAAATCTAAGAAATATGCATTTCAGACCATTAGTAACGAAAAAAATATATATACTGCAGAATATATTATAAATGAAGATAAATATACAGTTCGCAATATGTGTGCAATTCAATCGTTGTCGTGATACAGTATTTTGATTATTCATTGGTGAGTGGAAAATAATGCAATAAAGATGAATTAATTTTCTAAATAAGTAAACATTGTTTAATTTAACATATAAATAAAAATTGTTAAAAAAATTAGGAAATTTTAGAATTTTTATTTCTTATTCTTCTTTGTATGCTGTATTACTAATTTCCTTTCCAAAATTAATGATACCGATATTTAGCATGACTGATTATGTAATTTTCTCTAAATGTTCTAAATAATAATATTTCAAATGAATATCAAAGTATAGCTGTTTTCAAAGATGTTGATTGAGTTATTTTTGTTGATTTTAGTCAATTTTTATTGTATAGTATTGAATTAGAGCTATGAAGGCTTTGTACATTTGCACCAGAGCATATGAATATTAGTTTTTTTTTAACTTTTTAAAACTAGATGTATAGTATTGAACGGAAATAATGTTTTTAAAAAGTTTTAATGCTAGTTAAATTTAGAGAAATATTGCTATAATTAGAATTAATATTGTTGAATGAATTAATAAAGGAATAGGAAAAGGTTTAATATTTGTAAAATCATTGTTAAATCATTTAGTAAATTAAGAACATCACACAATTCTTAAGAATTTAGATAAATGTTTATTTGTCATGCAGAGGTTAAAAAAGTTGTCATGCAGAGGTTATTCAGAATGAAATAAATTCCTCAATGTCATTTTTTTTAATAATTATCAGAATTAATTCATTATTTCAAAATAAAATATGGAATCAATATATATATTATTCACATTTCAGTAAATGGATTAACTAACTATCTCTGTAATAAGTTTTAAAGAAACTCTAAAATCAGGGGATTCAAGATTAAAAAAAATATTTTAAATAAAACATTTTTAATTTATTCAAAGATTTTAACATAATAACGTTCGTTCGAAGGCTATCTATAAATCATAGTATTCAATATGTTTGATGAAACCTTCTTCAAAATATTCTTCTGGACGAACCATTAAACTTAATGTAAATCAAACATGGTTCTCAATTACTTATTGAGTAGAAGGTGCTCATTGAGAAAGAGGATTTTAAATTTTTATTGGATCCTGGATTAAAAAATAATCGATATTTTAAGTATTTTACAATAGTTTCGAAGCATATCAATACAAAAAAATAAAAACCATTTTTACACGAATTTAAAATTGAAAAATTTTAATGATATTGGCTTTATTCTAATTTTTTCCTTAAGTATAGTAAATTTTAAATAGTATTTTTTATACATCTTTCACAACACCACTTTTCGTTGTTTTACTTCCTTAATTTAAAATCGCACACTTAATGTGTGAACGTTACCACTGAAATATCACTAAGAATAAAATTTTAAAATAATCTTTCACACAAACCAAGTTTAAGAAATGCCATCCTAAGGTGTTTTGACGTATAGAATGATTTAGTAAAAGAGCAAGCAAAAATATTTAACGAATAATTCTTGAAAGGTCATTGGCAGCATTCGCTTTTCCATTGAATAAATGTATTTTTATGTTATATAAATTTAAACGTATATATAAAATGTTTATAATATAGTTCAGGAATATTGAGTATTTTTCTCAAATATATAAAAAAAAAAACATGAAAAAATAAAATGCATTAGCAAATATTATATATATATATATATATATATATATATATATATATATATATATATATATATATGATTTTAAAGAAAAATGAATATACGGGGCATTGTGCGTTTATTTTTTTTAAACTTTATTCTTGTTTGTGCATTTTCAAATAATTGTAACAGAGTATCAACGGAATAAAACTTTAGGAAAAATCAAATTTTCTGCACCATTTGCTCTTTTGAATTGAATGGAAGTGAAGCTACTCATGAAGTTTGTGCCAAGTCATATAGTTTTACCAAAGAAAATGAAAAGCAATTATATAACTTTCTCTCCAAATGCTCAGTGAATTTTAGAAAATGAAATAAATGTGAAAAAAAAACATGAATTTTTAATCAGACTAATAAACATGTATTTTACATATTAAATGCTTATTCAATTTTTTTTATTTAAAATTATTTTCTTCGAAGCTCTAATAACTAATAACACTTTTATTTTGAATTATGTCATTTTCTTTTAAAATTAGTTTGAAACAAATACCGAAGAATATATATAAGTAAGATACCCTTAAAAGTGATTAACTGTAATCTTAAAAATAATTTTTAAATCGTTCAATTAAAAATTAAGGATTCTTTATGAAAAATAAAATCAAAAGAAAGTCAAAAATATATCTAAAAATGCATGCCATTTTTTTTATTGAAGGATACTGCAGCTTTATTTTATAATTTGCCATTTAAACCCTTGACAGAGTACGAAGAAAGTGCAAAAATATTGAAAACGTGGATGCACCGATCTTATCACAAAACCCTCAATTGAAACTTTAAATATCCTCAAAGTATTGGGTATTTTCGAGTTTTTGAAAGGATATATGAAATTTTTTCCGCCACTGTGGAGCTTGCAGAATACATGAATGATAAGAAGTGAGCGATTCTTACATGAATAATAGGAATTTGAGCAACAAGTATGAAGTAGTCCGAGTGCTCGTATTTTCCAACTTCACACAGTCACAGTTATCAGACCACTAATTTTCATCCGGTATCGAAGAGTCATTTCTGCATCTTCATTATGGTGGGATTCTGGTGTTTCCTTGCTGTATATTGTTGGCTTATTTTTGAGCTTTTTATCCTTCTTTGAAATGTGTATTTGGAAATTAGAATTTTCTTACATAATATTTAAATAAATATTTAAATCTATTTGTTACTGATTTATAAATATGAATTGCATACTATTTGTAATGATTAAAAATGCGACGTTTAACAACTTATCTCTTCTCAGAAGATTTGATTTCTAATTGTTTTTCAGATCACTACGGAAAAATATATTGTGTGAGACTCATACGCAATTCAACTAATAAAAGGCTTATTTTTCTTTCGTTTAAATCCTTTAAAATGATAAAAATAAAGGAATCAAATTTCAACAATAGAGCTTATTTATAAGTTTCTTTTTCGACTGAAATTTATGAATTGGTTCTGTCATTTCAAATAGATGTCTTTGATTAAAATTGTCTAATAATAATAAATTCGTCGTTAATAAATGTCTTCGATTCCAAATATTATTCCTTTTTTTTTTTTCTTTTTCTTTTTAAAGGCTGAATGTTATTGCGAATGGTTCTCCTGAAAAAAATACTTCATGTTTCACTATGTTTTATAATATTCATGAATGAATTTTCTTCAGAGTGTTTCTTTATATTGAAATTAAATTACATAAATCATTTTCAAATAATCCTTTACGTTTTCATTTCAGTGTATTAAGCAATATTTAAAGAACTTAGCCATGCGCATTAGATATCCTCTTCATGCAATAACTGAACATCCATCCACATAAAGCGAATCTATGCAACATATACATTTTGAATGGGATTTAAATGTCGAATAATTGATATCGTCTCAATCGTTCATTAACACAAATTTCTCTTAAGCTTCATTGTCTATAGAAATAAGGCTTACGTCTGAGAATTCCTACGAATCCATATTCTCATTCCATTCATTGCGATCAAAGAGCCGATACTACGAGAACAGTCGATAATTGAACATCAAACCATAGAGACAATTAGTGCGGATGATTCATTTTACTAAGGACTGCATTGTTACTCTTCTTTCGGAATATTCACCAAGGAATTATTCCTCTTCTGAGTACACTATCAATACAAATTTGTCTTCTAAACTCATTGTCTGTGAAAACGAGGCGTGTGTCTGAGAATTTCCGATCCTATTTATTTGAATCAACACATTCTTATTCAATCGTTGTAGGTTCCATCCAACTGTAGGCTCTCTGAGAATATCTCATCTTCAAAAATCAATGAAATTCGAGACGATATTTCTGAGTCTGCATTTTCAGTAAAAAACCACTGTACTCATAGATACATATTTAGATATCTGTCTATATTCTGCAACAATGGAGAAGAAATGAGTTGTTATGACGAAAGACATGGAAAAGGGATTTTTTTATGGTAAGTTCAAAATAATATTATTTCATTTAAATTTAGTTTACTTTATATGATTCTTCAAATCTTTATGATCAGTACATTGTTTCAAGAACTATCATAATCCATTTTCTTTCTTTTAAAGTGCATAATATGTATAAAAGAATACTCTCTTTGAAGTCTTTAATTAACTTAAAGTAGGTTTAAGGAAATAAATGCAAACGAATTTGACATTATAATACCTCGCTTTTACATATTTTTGCAATATGGTACATTTTGTATTTAGATTCGTCTTACGAGAAAGATAATCAAATAAACATTTTGGAGCAGTCTTCCTAATGACCAATTTATTTGCTATTTTTGCTGATATAATTTTAGTGTTAAAATCACAAACTAATGTTTATTTATTTTACTTTAGTAGTTATCTTGAAGTTAATTATCTTGTAATGAAAATGGACAGTTTGACAAGTTACATACCTGAAAAGTTTAAAAATACAAGGACAGTTTGGCAAGTTTAAAATACAATATCTGCAGGTAATGCGAGGATATAAAGTCAGCTATACAGTTAATTTATGATGGCATTTTTTTTTCGAATTTTTGCAACATTGATTGAAAAACTGAAAATTAGAAACTTGATTTTACAATACATTACTTGTGTTCAGAAGTTCCAATCAATGCTGTAGCCTTCCAAGAATTTTGTTCTATACCCAACAAGACTAACAGGAATTTGTTATAGTTGAGCTCTAGAAAGACTGGAGCAATTTTTTTAGCCGCAAACAAATTTCAAACATTCATATTTTTCTTACTTTTTATTCGAATTTGTATTAGTTTATTGACTTTTCCTATATATTCATAAAAAATGGAAAGAAAATTTTTTTCATTTTTGATTATTTTTTTAGTACTGTAAATGTTTACACTTAGAAAGATGCACTATATTCATTTTTTACCTTATGAAAAATATGGTAGACTATGATGTGTTTTCAATATTATCTTAAATTTACTTATGCACTATTTGTCTTTCATTTCACAGGCATTTGATGATTTGAATAGAAGTGGTGTAAATAACCAGAGATGGTCTAAATCATCAGCACTTGTTGTTCATCTACAAATTCATTTTGTATTGAAAACATATACTTTATTGGAATGAATGATATTAATTTCTTTTAATGATTTTTCATTTTAATTCGGTCATTTCTTCATGTAATAGATTTACAGTTTCTTCGTGATGTTTACAAAGAGCATTTATTGAAAGATTTCAATTGAAAGGGAATTTTCTTTCAAGTGGTGCATAATCTATGTGCAATCTATTTTGCTTCAGTTCTAAAATCTTATTTATCTCAAGATGAACAGTTTTCTGAGAAAGACGAATAAAATTCAGTATTCGAATGCTGATTTAATTTTATGGAAATTGCAGAAAATGATCTTTTAACTGATTTAGGAAATGAAGAAAATTCATCAACAAACATCAATATCCGATATGCAAGCTCTGAACGAAACGCATATTGAAGATAAGGGTAAAAAGAGTTCAAAAGCGAACTCATCAAGAATCTCTCTTTTTTTTAACGATAAAAAAATATCAAAAGTAAAAGAGAAACCATATTAGAAATGTTTTATATTTCAAGACAAATAGGAAACTTTTATTTTCTAAAAGTAATTCTAAAACAGTCTGTGGTGTGTGATTTGAGTTTAAACCTTATTCTTGAATTAATGGCTCATAATTAATTCAAAGAAATCATGATACTCTAAAGATATGATCTTAAATATAAAGGATATGAGCGATAATGAATAGATCAGTTTATTCTAGTTACAATGAATGAACTTGTTAGCTTTGTTTTAAAGCAAATCAAAAACATAACGGTAAATAAACAATTATTCCGGAAAAAGATATTTAGTCTGATTATATAATATTCGCTGACAGAACTCAATAATCTCGGGGTAAATTTAGTGGAGTAAAGTGGAAATGCCTTTCCATAACTAGGAAAAAAGGGAAACAGATCCATTGCTGTAAACTTACGAGAACATCGAAAACGGAACATTGCCGAGATATTTCCTACTTTTCAAGGAATGTATTTACTATAAGTTTTTTTTAACTTTAGAGTCAATTAAATTTTTATAGAGTAAAGATCCACGCTAGTACTCTAAGAGATACTAATTATCCAAACAAATAAATGAAACAAAAAGGGAAATGTCTTTAAATACATTTCTCAAACATGAAAGTATCACTCAAAACCAAAGAATACCTACAATCAAGTTGCCAAAAAAAAAAAAATAATAACAGTTTGAAATATAAATAGAGTGAAAATATATAATTTCATGATGAAATTTATTATAAAAGAGTTTTTAGAAAAAAAATCGTTAAAATATTTGATTTGACGCCATTTAAAATGAGCAAAATAAAAATGAGAATAAGAAAAATAAATCTATATGAATGGAAACCCCCAGCTTTCAAGTGTTTGGAAACAACACTTAGAATTTAACTTCTTTTTGTACATTTCAAAGAAAATGACATCCCAATAATTTACACAACCAATAAGATACAAAACGAATATTTCAGTTAAAAGTATTTCAGTTTAGTCTTTCAGAAAAATATAAAATTAAATCCATTATGGTGTTCGATTTCCATTTAGCCGTTCTTTAACTTTAAAAGTGGCTAAGTAGTTTTGTTTCTTACACACATTTTTAGATTTTGTTTTCGATCTTCGTTTCAAGAGCAGAATATATTTACAAATCCAAAAAAGAAATAATAATTAGAAAATTTAATTTTTAAAAAATATATACTTGGATACACATGAAACAAAAATTTGAAAAGAAATTAAAAATAATGTGTAGAATTACTCTCATATTTAATTTTATAAAGACGACTCACTTTAATCAGAGAAAACGAAAAATTACTGAAAAGAAAATTATTTCAATTAGTTTGAACCATGCACTTCTAATCTCATGTAGCATAGAATATGCTCTAATTCTAATTACCTGAACCAATTCTTTTAAAGGCAACTGTAAAAAAATAAACCTATTGAATTGCAGTAATTAAAATGCTATTTTCATGAGTAGCAATTTGGCGTGGTTTGTGATTTTCTCATTCGCTTCTCCCTCCCTCGCTCTTAAACAAAGCATTAAAATTCATGCTCAACGGAGCAACTGTAACTGTAGTTCGGACAATGAAGTATCAAAGCTAATGATTTCGGTAGCCATTGCCTTATACGGACGGTCCATTACCATAATTTGAAGTAGAATTCCAGCGAAGCATAACATTTTGCTTCTAATGACATTCTAATCAGGAAACTAATTCAAAAGACCAGACTTTTTTTCTTGTTTCAAAAAGGAATTTGTAACGAAATTCCAAACCTTAAATTCACTCCTATCAGAACCACAGGGCAATTTTAGCAAAATTTCACGAATGCATCCACTTGATATAATGAACCTTTACTCATGAATAAATTTTGATTCGTCGAAAGTTTACACTATAATGGCTAAATTTTTATCACTAGAATTGATATGATAATAAATATGTCCATAATTTTAAATCCTTAAAAATAATTAATTATATGCATATTCTATTACATTTTAATGTGGTCTCAAAGATAAATAACATGCTAATTAGATTTAATAATCTGATGTTGTCCCTTTACTACTTGAAAATATGGTATCAATTACTAAAGTTCATTGTATCGGCGATATTTAAGTAATATTTGTAATTATTATCTAGAATAAATTAAATAGTACTATCTAGTATAAAAGTACTTATCTAGAATAAATTAAATAGTACTATCTAGTATAAAAGTACTTATCTAGAATAAATTAAATAGTACTATCTAGTATAAAAGTACTTATCTAGAATAAATTAAATAGTACTAATCAGGTTTCACTCCAAATACTTACAGTATATTCAGTCGGATATATAGTGATGGTCAAAATTGTGAGCATTTTTGAAAAATTTTATGTTTGCATGCTTATATAAAATGTAACGTTTTACAAAATGCAAACTCTTATATATCATTTTAAAGAGAGTTTAATGCTGATTTCAATACACAAAGCAAAATTCTAATATTTACAATACAAAAAGGTTGAGTGTCAATAATTATCGAGATGCATTAGATGCTAATGACTGCAGTGAGTAGGCATTACTTAAAAGGGTAACCTTTATTCCTTATTACAGCTTCACACTAATTATTTTATTGTGCTGATGAGAGATTTAAACTCTTTCTTAGTTATTGCATGATACCAGGAAACAATTATAGTCTCAATAAATTTTCTTTTATTTGATGAACGCTTCATATGTACAAGAATTTTCAAACAGTGCCGTAAGTTCTCAATGATTGTGAGGGTAGGACTCTTTCCTGCCCATGACAACAATTCAATACTCTTTGTATTAAACCACGATTTCGATATTTTTGTTGTATGATAAGGAGTGGAATCCTGCTGAAAAATAAATGATGTGTTGCTGGGAAAGAGATCACTAATGGAAGGTGACTCTAAAATAGTGTCAATGTATTTTCTAGCATTTAATGTCCCATCGATAAATGAAGGAAACCGATACCGTCTACTGCCATGCATGACCAAATCATAAAACTAACTGAGTTCTTCATAGTTTCCTGAATGCAGTCAGGATGTAGCTCTGCGCCTATTCTACGTCTTACATATTTTTGCCAACACTACCGAATAACAATATCCTTGTTTCATCAATCCGCATAACTTGTGACCACTGTTCATCTGCCCAATGAATATGTTACTTTGCCATCTGTAACCCTTTTACACATTTCTGTAAATTGAGATAAGTGTTTTTTCGTTGAATTCTACCTTTTAACATCTAATTATCTTCTCCTGATTGTTCTTGAATTGACATAAATGCCAGCATCATTCAATTGACTTCTGGTGGTCGCAGATGACATTCTTCTATTTTGGAGACATAGTCTTTTTATTCTTCTGTCATCAGCAGATGTGGTGAAACATTTTCAGCCATTTCCTACTTAGTTTTTTATTGAATTTGTCTCCTGATATCGTAAACAAAACTTTCGAACTCGATATGCAGCCACTGAATCATCCACATGTCTTGCAATTTCTGCATAGGAAAGACCACATTCATGTAACACAATAATCATAGTTCTCTTTTTAGGTTTCCAATCTATTCTTTTATTTGATGCCATTTCTTCTTGACTAAATATTTAAAAATATTTACAAAAATTCCAACTATATATTAAAAAGTTTAACAAAATTTTTAACTTGCAATTTGTTTCTATAAAAAAGAGTCTTCCTTCTACAGAAAAAAGCACAATAACGACTTGTTCCAACGTAAAGATGATGCCAGGTTCTGCTAGCAGTTATTAACATTTGATTGGTTTCCAGAACAAAAACAGTTATTTGTCAGGAAAGTTAGAAATTACAGTCCACTTCACCTTTGTATTTGTTATTCATATTAAAAAAGAATAACAAATTTTGTATTGCAAATATTTGAAATTTGCTTTTTGTAACTGAAGTCAGTATTAAATTCTCTTTAAAATGATATGTGGAAGTTTCCATTTTATGAAACGTAACATTTTCTATAAGCATACAAATTTAAAAACATAACTATTTTTAAAAGTGTCCACATTTTTGACCATCACTATATATCATATTGGAAAATACATTCTATTTCTATTTTGCATAGGAGTTTTAATTTTTCTTTAATCTAATAGATAATTTTCTATTGCAGGCTGGATGAGCCATTCTATATATTTACTGCCATAAATTATCAGAGAAATGAATACGTAGTATGGTAAACCTTAAATAATAAGTGCCTGCTAGCAATAAACAGTGAACTCCGAGTACAGATGGGATTCCCTATCGATTCAGAGCCAATAAAAGATTCCAATGCAGGCCAGTCGTCAACTGGGCCAAGAAAAATATCATAAATAGACATGAATGAGGCGAAAAACATGAATCCAAGAAGAATAAAATCGAATTCTGTGAATAGCGACTTGCTCGATTTCTTCCATAGACGACGGAACCATACGATAAGAGAACGAAATAGAAGTTCCAGGAAAGCGGATATACAACGCCTTGTCGCATTAATGGACCTACTACGTGATTTCGAATGGAACATGAAAAGGGAACACCATGTATATATATATATATATATATATATATATATATAAAGGGAACACCATGTATATATATATATATATATATATGGTGTTCCCTTTGGTCTTTTTAAAAAGGAATTAAAGATTCTAGCAAACCCATCTGATAAAGAAATAGCAGAAAAAGAGTTTAATGACGTAATTAATAAGAAATGAAAATACAAAGAAAATAATACGAAAAATTGGGTGAAGATGAAGAATTGAACATTAGTTCCCAGTGCAACCCTTATAACATCCAAATTTTGATTCACCGATCCTCACGCTGAGGCTCGGCTTCTATGATAAAGTTGCCCTAATCTATCTTACAAGAAAATAACGATTTTCAATGAGGTACAATTCCACATAGTTGATGAAATGAAATAAAATCAAGTTTCAAAAACGCTTTTAACAATGTATAATAAGTACTTTAAATTGTAATTGTTTTCAACTTTTCGATTTTCCATTCTAAATTATTATTAGCGCATTGGAATCTTGTAATGAATTTTTTACCCTTCATGTGGAATATAAGCATAGGTATACAGAATGTCATGACTTTTACACACTGGAAAGGAAATGAGAAATTAATATTTAAATTCCATCCAAATATGAGAAAATCCAAGTCAAAAAATATATGTATAAAAAGAATTCTAGAGTTATTTCTTTTTTGAGAAAGTTTCTTACGTAGGAAATAATTATCTTAAATACTTCAGATGAAATAGCCTGTTAATTTTAGATACTGCAATAATGATATAAATAATATATTTCAATACAACCTGAGATAGAATGCATGTAATATGCCATCTCTTCAGTAAAATGCATCCGTTTTATTTTAAATGGCTAATAGGCAATGAAGAAAATATATAAAAGAAATTTTTACATTTACACTGTCTACGTACTGATAAGAGGAAAACAGAAAATTACAAAAAATGTTTTTATTCAGTTGATTTTCTGAATTTTTAATATTTTGATGAATTGTATTATAAGTGTTTTTACTTAAAATGTTCAGACACTGATAGTATTAAACATAAAAATAAAATATTTTTGTTCATTGCTTTTATATCGTAAAAAGTAATTATCTGCATTATTCTATTTACTAAAAAGAGTACGAAAAAATATTTTATGCGATAAACGTAAAAATAAATTAATAACCAAAATAGCAGAAAAGTTTTGTAAAAAAAGTTCTTATTTGAAATTTGATAGCTTAAAACACCAATTTTATTAAGAGGAATACCATTAAATTATATATAATTTAAATGGTACTTTAGCCAAAAATATAAAAAAAAAATCTATTTTTCTTTAATAATTGCATTATAACAGCAATTATAAATTAGAAAAGAGAAACATAGATATATAGATAAAAAAAATTCTCATTTATAATATTTAATAGTTGGGTAGCATTAGCATCAACTGCGCCTTAAAGTGTCAATCCACGGAGTTCACAAATGATTTTTGTCCTCAGACTTATTATATTAAACTCTAATTAGATTATTGATTCACTTAATTGCGCTTTGTTGTACAATTGCTTTTGTGCTACAAGTTTTTTTTTAGTTTTCTCCTTAGCTTTTCAACTGGGTTAAGATATAAGCTAATATATCATTCCAGTAGTAAAATATGATTGGTTTGAAATCAGTTTTTACTTCCAGTAACAACAAGGCACGAAGCAAATTCCTGTTGAAACATGAATTCTTCATTAACTGAAAAATAATCTCACGCAGAAGGCAGCAGTTTTGGAAGTAATCATTTGTTTATTTCTGGTAATTATATTGTTTATTATATTCTGCCAATGCCTGTTGCTGCCATACATCCCTAGATCATAATACTAAAGGAATGATTAACATTGGATGTAATGCAATCAGAAAAAAAAATCTTTTTCTTTATTCTTCTACTAATGTATGTATACCATTACTACCAAGTAGTGAGATTTCAATGTCATTATTCCAAAGCACACAATTTCATTATTCTTCTGTCCAATTAAAATGGGAGTTCCCCATTTTAATATTTTTCAACTTTTGTTTCGAATTAAAAAAATTTTGTAATGAAAGTCTTGCATTTAAACTAGATTCCTACGATCTGCATCGGATAGTCCTCGCACTCCATTTCACATTACATTGTGTTATTTCACTTTGCATGTTCACTTATGATTTTCTTCTGTCGCGCAAACACAGTCTTTAACTTATTCTGAAAGTGTGATTTCCAGACTATGGAATTGTTTTCTCTGAAACTGGAGGCGATCACCGAAGATCGGGACAAGGGCGTACGTCTGCGACAACACAAAATGAAGATCGGTATGTAACATTAACGGCCAGAAGAAACCACACTATGAATGCCACTTTATTACAACAGTACCTTCTGAGTGCAACTGGTACCAGAGTTTCGAATCAAACTATTCGAAACCGACTCATGAATGGTGGTTTTCATGCGCGCCGACCTGTGGTTTGTATATCGTTAACAGTGGCACAATGTGCTGCCCACACAGAAGAACATCTCAGATGGGGACGAGGAGCAATGTACTCTTCAAGGACGAGTCCAGTTTTAGTGTATAACCTGACAATAGGCGGATTCTCATATGGAGAGAACCTAGAACTCGGACTAATCATGCATTTGTGATGACGGAGTAATGGTCTGGGCCGGTATTTGTGTCAATGGCCGCATCGACCTGTACGTTATCAGAAAGGGGGCACTAATGGCTCTGCAATATAGGGATGAGATTCTCAGACCTGCTGTGATCCTTTATGCTACTGCGATCAGGGATGAATTCATTTTCTTGGATGATAACGTCAGGCCACATCGTGCTCAGCTGGTGGACAATTTCCTTTGCGACAAAGGAATTCTTCGAATGGATTGGTCGGCATATTCCTCAGATATGAACCCAATAGAACACATTTGGGACATTCTGGGGAGAAGCTCTTTCTATATGTGTGGGAGATAATACCCCGGTCCTTTATTGATAACTTCATTGGATCGATGCCACATAGTTATGAGACATTGCTTTTAGTCAGGGGAAACCATACCACTTATTAAAACTACTTTCTATCCAATAAATAACTTTTTTGTTTGTTTGTATATTATGCACGAATTGTGAATTTTTTATTTTAATGCTAATTATCTTCAATAAAATTTAATTTTTCCTTGTTCGTTATTCCTTTCCCGTTTCTCATACCTTACAATAAATTAGTCACGGAAAAATTTCCTTATCCGCAGTTTATGTCCAAAATCATAATATCCCCTAATTGTTTTGAGCATTGTATATTTAAACTCATTAATAAATTTATATTTAATTTGACAGAGCAAATCAGATTGAAAATAAGAGTACAGGTATTCGTTTTTCCATTCGTTTGAGCAGCTATTAAAATATAAGTAAATTAATAATTAATAACTCTATGAAATATATATTCTAGAAAGATAAATTCAAATAACACAATATCATCTATAGTATATCAAGATCTCATGTATTAGAAATCATGCAGAATAAAATCTACATTTATGTAATCGCATACACTAATCATATATCTCATTTAACAATTTGAGAATGGATGTAGTAAACTTATACAAGAATTTTGAATTGATATAATGTGTGGCAAGTTCGACAGGATGTGCTTTAATATTACAAAGGCGATTTAAATGTGAATGACTCGACAGTTACTGGTCGAACTGAATCGCCTTTCATATTTATATATTATTTTTATATGCCCTTTCAAATCATGGTTTGAAGTGCATAACTTTGTAATGTAAACTTATATCACTTATATTTTCTTACCTGTCATTCTATATGCTGAAAAGAGTGCCGAATAAAACTTTGAGTATTTCAAATAAGGCCTGAAATACGTTGACAGGTCTCAGAATATATTACTTCAGTGAAGCTCGATTTTCTTCCAATCTAATTAGAAAGTTAGCACACTATGCAACACATAATATAATAAATGCCGGCAACGTAATAAATTCTGATAAATTATTGCTGAAAGAAGAAATTTATGGTGCAAATACCGAGAAACAAAATATATGAAGTAACATATATTATCCTCTGCGTATGTTAATGATCCTCAAAGATCAACAGATGAAAATGTAGTGCTTAAATTGATTCAAAGGCAGGCCAATTCTACTTATTAATTGTATCTAAACTACTTAAATGAGAATCTTTCTATTAAAATGAGCGTTAATTTTTCGGGAGAATATCATAAGTGCCTTGTATAACTGAATTTGCATAAACATTTGGATACAGGCCAAAAAAAGCCTTAAATGAAAGATTATCATTAACACAAATTACAAAATAGTACAATATTCTTGTAAATAGCAAAAAGGGCCACACCTTTCATCCGCTTAAAGCATTTAATATTCAGATATGAATACATAAAAAATACAATTAAAAGTGTGTGTCTTTTTATTTCAAATTTTTCAGATGTTGAAATGTGTTTTGATAACCAGGTCTTTTTTTTTTTTTTTTTTTTTGTCGATATGATTCATCCATTTTTTTTTCATGAAGTAAATTTCAGTACTCTTTATAATAAGAAATATTAGAATAAGCTCTAACCATCAAAATCATCGACTAGAAATTTTTCTCATCAAGTTGATATGCTGGTAAACATCAAACTGCTAAATATAAAGTCTTTTATATCGCTTAAAAATGGCATTGTTAAATATATCCTTGTTTAGAAATAAAAAAAGTGTGTTTTCGCATTTCCTTTAAGCATTTACATGACATGAAGAACGTTATTCTGCTAGCTAGATTGATAAAATTCTTACGGCATTTCCCAGATATTTTGTTTACGCCTGTGTTCTAAAGAAAATTATCGATATTTTTGTGAATGAATTTGACATGCATTTTGAAGAATTTGTAATTAGAATTTAATGTAAAACAAGATTATATAAAATGTACTAATATTCTTACAATATACTAATTAATGGAAAAGCTAATAACCGTAATTTTTGTCCTGAGAAGAGAAAACAAGATTTACTTCGTACTTCATGCGGCATAGTAAATCCTAAACTTTTTCTGCTTCAACATTTATTTCCTTAGAACATTACTAAGAACTTTAAAATAATTAATTGAACAGAATGATAAAAAGCAATAAATATTTCATTAATCTATTTAAAATTTTGATAGCACCTTACAAATCATAAATTTTCTTTTTATGAATTGATATCTTCATTCGTTTTCTAATGTTGTAATTAGAAAATGACTGCATAAAGATTCGGAGAAAATGTTTAGGTATGTATATATTTTATTCCATTCATGAGAAATGATGGTTATAAAATCTTATATATATATATATATATATATATATATATATATATATATATATATATATATATATATATATATATATATATATATATATATATATATATATAAACAATTAGATTACGCAAATCATCTAGGAATTTGTATGGAATATATATTTTCAAATAGAGATTATCTATTTATTTTCAATAGAGAGTATTTATTTCATATAATAACTAGTTATTAGTAACGTATCATATTCAATAAAATAATGGATTTCCTATTTTTGAAATAACACATACATAAAATTTTTAGGAATGATTTGATCGCAGTTACTTCGTTTTCCCATCACTTATGATAGAAAATTTAAGAATTAAAACTTTTCAAATACTTAAATAATAATTTTAATTTAGCGAAACTTTAGAATTAAAGGTTGACTTACAAAATTTCATTTTTAATCACCTGTGCTAAAAAGTATAAATTGATTCAACAACATTAACAGAAGTAATTACTGAAATTTTTAGTCCCCCCCCGGAATTACGCATGAAATAAAAATTTAATATAGATAAATGAGTTTTTACACATTACGAAGAAATATTTATACTAAATGTAAATAATTTATCAAATATTTAAAGAAATATTTTTTGTAGATATATTAAAACGTAAATAGTCATTTTCAATGATTTATTTCATAATGTAACCGATATTTATTTTCATCATTTCTTCCTTTTAGTTTTTGAAATGTTTTAGTATTACAATCTTTATAAAAGTCCATAGTAAATTTTTATCAAGTTCCTTTTTAAATAGTTCCTCTAGTATTTAACCATTTTTTTATTTTAATCTGTGTATTTATAAATTATTTCTTATACCATTTTAGTAATAGACAACTCTTTTAAATTCTAAATGTCTAGCATATAAGTAAGTGATAAAAATATCGATTACAAAATTCCATCTTTATAAACATAAAAGTCAAATAAAAGAATTTAAAAAGAGATTTCTGTGGGAAAAAAGTAAGATTATAGTACCAAACATTATATGTCCCTGTCAGATGTGTCAGTAAAGTCAAAAATACAAAAGCACTTTGTCTAGTGCTGTGTGTTTTGGTGAAAATAAATAATTAGTGTTCAAGCCCAAAGGGTTCTTGCGCATGGCTATGGTTTCTTGTCTAAGTAGAAAATGTGTCAAGAAGATTTTTATTTACTTTTTTCGCAGATGGCAGTGACAGTCTCAAAAACAGTTTTAGATTTAAACCCATCACGAGCTCTTAATTAACTTCTCTGCATTTTAACGGGGAATTAAAATATTCTTTTAAAGCAGTTTAACCAGAGAAACCAAAAGACAGCTACTAAAAATACCTATAAATAATTAAAAGATAGATTATTTTCTCAGAGATATAAATGAAGATTTTTGTTATCACGTGAGAACATGATGTTGTTTTCTTTAGGTGGTTTTGAAGCTCGAAATCGCGTAGGCAATGAATAAAGCATAAATGGCGATTTTCATCATCATCTTTTAATCCCATATATTTTTACCTGCTTTTACCAGTATTGCATAATTATTATGTATGCTTTTTGAAAGCAGATGCGTTTTTTAAAGGTTAACCTGTTATTACCAGTATTGCTTTATTATTACATATGCTTTTTTGACAGCAAAGGCGTTTTTAAAAGGTTGACGTAGAACTATGACATTATAGATGTTATTTCATCTCAAAATCGGTATAGCTCCAAAACTTTGTTTGGAGCTAGAAAAATTAAAAATAAAAGATTAAAAAATTGAAAAATTTATATATATATATATATATATATAGAAAGAGAGTGAGAGAGAGAAATCTCGTGATTGTTTCAAACCGGTTTAAACTGGTTAAGGACTTAAATTAATTAAGATAAATAATAACATAAAAATAATAATGTTCTCACATGATAACTTGAATTTCGCGATCGTAGATTTCCTTTTAATCTTTCTCTAATTTTGTATATTTGTTGTTTATTTGACTATTTTTCTTTTTTGGATCCATCTGTATGTCTAAGTTTATAACTGCAAATGCCAAAAATATTATTCAATATAAAATAATGATTCTTCATTTTGAGATACTTCATTATTAATGAACAAAATACAGAAAATAGAAGATCTTTGGTTTAACTAAGTTATATTAACATCCCTTTTTCAAGCAATAAAGTATTTTGGAACAGACCTTGTAGTTTTGAAACGCTGTCAGGTGCCGAGGTGGAAGCCTGAGATGACACCCCATTCTCCAAATTTCCACACCATACCAGCGAGAGGATGTTTGCTCCTTACGATTTTAACGTGCACCAACCCCGCTTACATGACGGTTCATTGGTGGAAGCGGATCTTGAACTGGAAATCCTCCGAAGCCGAGGCCTTACCACCAGGCCATCGCGGCCCCGTAAAAGGTCTTGAAAAACAAAAAAAACAAAAAAAACATTTTGATAACTAAACATAGAAAAACAAATCGACCTCTTTCGATAGACAAAATCGATGTTCTCTTTTTCTGTATATAATAGATATTATCTGTCATCAGTTGAGTTCTTTTGGTTTATTTCCTTCTGTCTCCTTATAGCATTAAGTCATCTCTTTTTTTCCATTAGGGGAGAAGTTCGCTGATTTAGTAAGTTCAACAGAAAGAGACAATATAACACAAATGAAATTTCGCTTTCGCTTACTGATCCATCGAGATTCATAAATGATTCGAATGAAATGAATTCGAAATGAAATGTAATGAAACCCCTTTTCGAACAGTTCACAGTTAACACTTCCTTAAAAGCTAAATAGTCCGTTTAAAGTTTTAAAGGTTTGAAACTATTTTTCCTATAGTTTAATTTTACATGCCGCACATCCAATCCATTGAGCAATGAGAAAAGTAGATTTTGTTTAGTTAAAAGAAGACACGATAAAGAATTTAACAATATTTTAAAAAACTTTTTGATGTATAAGGGAAAAATCATATAAAAAAAATCAAAAACATTATTATTCAAGTTATATATAGATTAGGGCGTTGCTAGTTGCTAAAATAAATGTAGCAGTATACAGAATCAGTAACATGTCTCAAACTGTCACGAGACTTATGAAACCTGATAAATATGTTTCTCATAGTTCATCTAAAATTACTGTAATATCTACTTATAATAGAGAGGAATGGGTGTGCGTGTGTGTGTGTTGGCGCTCAAAAATGTTGCTACTTTGACCTACCAAATTTAGCGCATATATACTTTAGAAATTGGAAACTTGCACCTCTGTAAAGTTTTTCTCAAATTCAAATTTAATTTATACGGCAGCTGACAACAAAATGGATAGATACTTAATACAATGAAGAAAATATTATAAGGCTTCTATAATAAAACGAGTTCTGTGACTATCAAAACTGAAGTTTACAATGTTTACTGAAGAAGCTACAAAGAGACAGAGGTACATGGATATTTGATGGAGAATTTATCATGGCGAACAAGTTGGTCGCAAAAGCGGCTAAAAAATAATAAAATAAACTTTTTAAACTTTGACATAATAGAATCATTATTTCCTTTACTTATATTTACTTATAATAAAGATGAATGTGCATGTGTGTTGATGCTCTACAGGCCAGAACATTTGATCTAGAGCTATCAAACTTGAGACATATATACTTTGGAGGTGGTAATGTGCACCTCTAGACGACTACTGTGAATTTTAGATTGGATTTTAATTAATTAAAAAATAAGTGAAAGCTCGGTGTTTTTTTTCGCTAAAACTGAAAATATTATAGCATAAAAAGGATATTTACATCACCTTAAAATTTAAAAAAATATATCTTTTCAGTGGTATTTATTATTTTATAGTATAAATTTGTTTCTTATTTTTAATCAATTAAAAAATTAATTATATTTTACAATATTGTATTAAATATAAATAAAAAATGAAATTTATTTTCCTAGAGAATGCTAGACTTTTTATCAATGTCACCTTGTCAAAAGTTCTAAATAAAGTAAGTTAACTATCGTTCCAAATTAAACCTACAATGCTATAAATCTCAACACAAGTTTAAATGAAATGAAATAAATCTGAGACATGTTTTCTAGAAAAATAAATGCAAGAAAAAGCTTTCGGTGATCTTTTGAATTATCTATGTTATTAATTCAGTAATTCTGTGGGTAAAGTGGTAAATTAAAAAGCAAACACGACCTATGCAATCATGATATTGCAGCATTGAAAAGATGCAGTCGACTCTACATGGCCGAATAGTCATAGCACTGATCTCATAATCAAGGGATTGGAAGTTCGAATCCAGTTAGAAACAATGTGATTCACAATTTGTGTAAAGGTTTAGTTCCTTGATTTTTTTTATTTTCCTTTATTTCATGTTCCAGAAGATTCTAGACATTTCTTTAGTTTACCAGATAAGTGTTCTGAACTTTTCATACTGTCTGCAGAAAAGTATTCTGGAACTTTCCTTGCTAATATAAAAGCAGAAGATCTGTCAGTCCCTGTGTTTTCAGTTCAAAGTTGATTTAATAAATTGGTTTAGCTCTACTTCTTGTGTGTGTCATTGAGTTCCACACTAAAGAACCTACGTGACAATATGCAGCCTTATTTGGGCCCAACTGATAATTTCTAATCCATTAGATATAGAAATGTACATTTAATAAGAATAATGGTCTAAATAAAGTAAAGAATCATGTACTTAATGTAGTTTGAGTCAATGAACAATCTGATGAATTAAGTGATTTAAATTTTTCTATAGACTCACGGTCCAATGAATCATATTTGATAAAATATTAATGAGGCACTAACACTCTAAATAAAAAAAGTGCTACTCTTTTCAGACAAAAACTGAGTAAGTTATGAACATTTGGATACCACTATTCTATAAAAAATTGTGATTTTAGGTCACTGCATTAACAGTTTCAAAGATCTTGCAAATCAGTGCAAAGATCTTGCAAATTCAAAGCTGCACAACTCAGTCAGTTTTAGACCTCCAGCGAATTTCATAGTTCGCAGTAGATTGAAACGCTTTTTTGTGTGTGTGTGTGTGTGTGTGTGTGTGTGTGTGTGTGTGTGTGTGTGTGTGTGTGTGTGTGTGTATGAAAGTTAGTGTCAAGGATATTTTATCGAATAAGATTCATGGGATCGAAAAGCTATATAACATTTATAATTTTGCAAAAGTACATATATTGGCTGTAATAATTATTATTTACTTTGTTTAAAACTGATTTTATTGAATTTACAAATATTCCCTTTGAAAGCAAAATTAAAAACTAGATTTTATGATAAATAATTGATATTTTTATTGAATAATAATTTGAGATAGGGTATAAATTAAAAATTATAAAAACATATTGTATAGGACGCATAAAACTTCAACGCAGAAGGAATCTATTTCATGTAATCATATTTAAAAAACAGTTTTTGTTAGTAAAAATGTTTTAATATTAATTGAATTTTAATCACTTTTTTTAACATTCTGAATATTATGAGAGATTACTGAGAAATGAGAATATTAATTGCGCTTTGAAAAGAACGCTGCAGGGTTTCTAAAATAATATGAGATATAAGATTATCAGATCTTACGATTAAAAATATGTTTTAGGAAAAAATCATTAACACCGGCCATTTTCATTTAAATGATTTACAATTATTGATAGGTATTAGAAAGCATTTGAGGGAAAAAATAAGAATGATTTCCTAAACATATTGACTATAAAAACATAATGAAAAATTGTATTTTATATTTGAGTTATTTATTAAATATTGACGCAATAAGATTTTATAGAATTGTTACTTTCTCACTTAAAACGGTTTGATTATTGTTGAAAAAATAATCGAACCAGTTTTTCCAGATTTTTTTTTCTTCTGAATTTAAGTCTACTACAAAATGCTGAAATTCAAAGACACTTTGAATTTCAGCATTTTCACTCCTTGAACTCCTCCAGTAAGTTGAGAAATATCAATTTAATAGAATTAGACATCCGTTTTTAAAAATTTAGATTAAAATTTTTAAACAGTAAAAGCAAAAAAAAAAAAAAAAAGGATCTTTCCCCAAAAAAAATCACATATTTTTATGTAACATTTCATTTTTCCATTATTAATTTAGATATTCAAAAACTAAATTTGAAGATATTGATGCAAACGTAGCTGTAGTTCTCATAAACACTATTAATGTTCCAAAATAGTTCCGGAAAAGATCTGCTACAATTTCAGCAAGACAAAGTACTCTAACAAACCAAATTAAATATTTCCAAATTCTAAAGAAATCTGTTTAGAAGTAGGTTTATTCGACACAGCGATTTCTTTTATTTCAGTTATTTGTTTTATAGCCCTATTTAAAAGAAGTGCAATTTTTTGGTATTTGGTTCCATGATTTCTACCCTCAGTTAAAAGATGGGGTCATCTCTCTTTACTAATTTCCATATCACAAGAGGTAGAGAACGGTAATCTCTCTCTTAACTCATTTCCATGCCACATGAGGTAAAAATGTTTGACTCCCACCATGTTTAACGTGCACAAAAACCAACGCCGAATCTAGAGTGTTAGATTTCGAATTTGGAGAATTGCCTGGTCCTGAAACGGAAATCTTTCAAATGTCACAGTTCTAAGCTTAGTACCAGTCTTATAATTCTTTCTCCCTTTTTGCATTTTGGTAGATTTCATAAATCTACCAGTTACTACATATTACTTCATAAATCTACCAGTCAGTTATTCTACGTATTGCTTCTTAAATCTACCAGTCATATTCTAAATAAATTTTAAAATTATACTTATTAAATTTCTAGAAAGATAACCCGTTTCTAGACAAGTATTCAAAAATTCTGAATTATTTAACAACAAAATAATACAAGGCAATGAAGTTATTTGTTGATCATACATATATTTTAAACTTCTTCTCCAATATATGTTTGGATTCTACTTGCAGTCCAACAAAACAAACTTGGCTTTGTAGGGCTTCCTTATCCAATAGTTCCCAGTTTTATCCTTTTTTCGTAGAGAGAGATAAAAAAAAAACCTTCCAAAAACACAATTTATCACAGACTTCATTCCGAAAGGGCTCACGACTCAAATCTCTATCTCCGTTCTTATTTGGGGAACCCTTTTCTTTTGTCCCCTCAGCTAAGAAACCAATGGGAGAAGAAAGAAAGAACATCCACTCCCTCCAAACAATGGTCCGGCAGCCGATCAATGTCCAATACTCGACGATAAGCCGTTTGTGTGGACAGTTTAGACACACCGCACGCGTCGACGGTTTGGACGTGATCCGTTTGCCGCCGCTGCTTCTTATTCTTGCAGATACTTGTTATAACACGGGACTGGCTAAAGGAGAAAGGGCTTTAAGTTTGCCCAGGAAAAGATATTTACCCTAAGCTCAGTGATATAGATTTGTCTAAGATGTATAATTGGATAGAATGTTTAAATTTTAACCTTTCCACATCCTTGAACACATAGATGAGAAGTTCCATACAACTACGTTACATTCTTATTTTGAAATATTACAATACATTATTAGATGTTGTATCAAAACATATAATAGAAAGATATTTTTTTTCTTAGAAAAAGTATTTGGGGCCATACCAAAATGAAGTATCTAAATGACATTTTAAAAACTTAATTTTGGAAAGTTCACTTTTGTATATGAAAGGCTAATTAGATATTCATGATTCAATATATGAAATAAATTATAATTGTTTTTATTTTAAAAAATTATAAAAACGATACATTTAAATGTTATTTTTTCCCATAGTATTTCGCTATTCTCTCATAATATCTGAATGCTAAAAATGTGTTGTGAATGTTAAATTTATGCACTGAGATAATTAAAAGTCAGATTTATAATTGAGATGAAAAAATTCATATTATATTAATAATTTATTTAAAGAATTTACATTTTAATTGCGAGGTGAAGTTCAGTTTTTGTCATTTTTCATTGAACGAAATGATGATTCGTAAATAATATTTCTGTTGTTTTAGTGAACTCTCTAATCAGATATTATTTGAAAGTACAATTTGGAAATTAATTATTAGTGAATAATTACATTGGTTATTCCCAACAGAAGGTTATTTGGAGTTAATTTCGCTAATATATATCATATAACCTATATTTGTTACAAATTGTTAAGTGAATTTAAGATATTATACAGATTTTCTTGAATGAGACCCATTTTAAAGTCTTAAAATCTGAACCCATTTTTCTAAAATGGGAAAATATTAATCCATCTATATTACAAATCGTTATGTGAATTTAAAATAATATATAGATTCTTTTTAGTGGTACGAATTTCAAATCCCTAAATTGTACAAGCGTTCAATATTTAGATAATTCCAAATTTAATAAATATTGTTGTGTAGAACTGTTTTTAATCATTAAATTCTAATCCCTTAGAAAACAATAATTGACTTGTAAATATATGAAAGATTTTGTTTTATTTTCTTTTGGTTTAGTCAACTCATATATTACAGAGAAATCAATATATTTAGAATGTTCTCTTTGTCATATTTTGAGTGTATTTTCACTTTAAATTAAATTATTTCTCTTAAATATTAAATATATCAGGAAAATCAGAGCATAAATTTCAAATTATTGTAAGCATAGATTTGATGAAATTTCTAACGGCAAAATATTGAAAATTACAGAATAAAATTTATTTAATTTTACAATTTCATCTTTCTGCTCCTTTATTAAAGTAGAAAATGTCATATTTAATAAAAAAAAACCTGAATTAAGACGATTGACATATGCGATTTTGTACTAAGATAATAAGAAATCGTAGAGAATTAAAAAATCCTACGCATACCAAAAAGTATGTAGATTTTATCTATACATTCAAAGTTTAAAAGATAAAAAAAATAATAAAATAAATGTTCAAAGTTATATTACAAAGAATTGTTCATAAGGCCTTAAAAATATGACACCGGATACTTAAAATAATGCCGGCTTCTTTACAATGATATTTACAACACAATAATATATATATTACTATTATACAAATATTATCTGTCCGCAGTTCGAAATTATCAGGTTCATCTCCAAACATCCCATTTTGTTCTTCTAACTCTTATAATTAAGACATGTTTTTTTTGTTTATTATTATTATTATTATTATTATTATTTAGTTCTTCATATCCACCACGAATTCATTGTGCTATGTTATCCAAAAAAAATTTTGAACTCACGAAAAAAGTATTAAATTACTCATCAAAGAATCTTATAATTATTAATTCTGAAAAATACTGATTCAGTAAAACGTTTGCGTTTGCCAGAATACAAATGATTGCGTTAGATGTCATAGATTCACATTAAAAACAAACAATGAAGGAAAAGTAACTATATATATATATATATATATATATATATAAATTCTAAATTTCAAAGATTATTAAAGTGTTACTTTACAGAAAATTCTAAAATTAATTTCTGAACTGCTTTGATTTGTTGCTTTATTGAGAGAAGACTGGCTTGTATTTTAATTTACTAAATTTAAGATTAATCCTTAGATTCCTTTAATACATTTTAATAAGAAAATTTATATTCATAACAAAACAGAGTTTAATATTTATTGCGAAACAACACGCATATTAAGTCAAGCAGTTTGAAATATGCCGTTGGATATTATCCGAAAAGCTTGCAAATTGAATTAGGAAGAACAGCGAGGGACATTTAAAACCATCCTCCTAATAAGCTCGGATAAATTTCGAAACTTTCACAATCTAATTCGTGGTATCACAATACCTGATCTAATTCATTATCCGCGCTCGCCTCAAAACTTCACTCAGCGGAACAAAAATTTTACACCGCTAGTTTAATCTAATGAGTAGAGATTCATCTTGGAAACTCCGTCGAAATGGCCTCCCTCGGAGGAAGATAGCTCCGCAGATAAACTTCGTCCGTTGCATATTAAACCTTGGAGATCCGGCACCGAGCTATCCAGCATCAAACAAAAGAGGCACTTTACTCTTCCGGATCCCTTTCCTTCCACACTTCAGATTCCAGTGCCGTGTTTTAAGGCCCTGGCATAAAGCGGAACTCGGTTACAGCGGGCGGTAATGAAATATGCGAATGCACGCGTTGCCACTTGGCTGGGCTTCTCAACTTAATGGTTCCATCAGAAACCGGTGTTTAGAGGTGCTATGGGGTTTTCTACCCCTGTTTCGCAAGTCCATAAACGGGAGTACCTTGCCATGCCTACTCAGGTATTTTAATCAGAGTGAGTCGTAGCGAAACTGTGGAAAGAGGAATTACGAGTCACTGCCAGAAAGTTTATAGTAGGAAATCTGCCTCGCTTGAAAAGTGCCTCATGCTCCTTCAGGCACAATTTCCTTTTCTTTAGGCTTGAAAGCATAGAATTTATTCTTATATGCTTATCATTAATGTGACCAATATAAGTTTGAATTACATTTTGCGCCTCGATTTTTACAAATATCGCTGAAATTGCTTAATAATTTGGACTACTATTAATTAAAATTATATTTACTATGTTTAAAAATGTGCGTAATTTCCAAAAATAAATAAGAAAATATAGTCAAATAGATCATTGTTTTTAGGCTTTTGCTGTCTTAGTATAAATAAAAGTCATTGTGACTATGTATGTATGCACGTACCTCTCCTTCTAAACGACAGGACCAATTTTGCCTGATTTTTTGACATTAATAATAAATATTTCTTTCTGAGGAGTGATGATGGGTGAGTGGGAGAACGGGGAATTCAAAAATAAATATCTCATCACGGAATACGAGAAGAGAAAAGTCTTCTACACACACACACACACAGACAGACATATATACATACACACATACACACACACACACACACACACACACACACATATATATATATATATATATATATATATATATATATATATATATATATATATATATATATATATATATATATATATATATATATATATATATTAAGCAAAATATCAATAGTAATATTTTTACTAAGTGATATACATGTTTCTATAATACTTAAACCGTAGTAATTATTAAAATAATTAAACAATTTTTTTTATTACATAGCTTATCAATTGCTAATGACCCTATAGACAGCTTTATTATCTATCCAATTCCAATGCAGAAAGCAAAAGAAATATGTTCTTGTGCCCTGCTCAAATCCTTGAGTTCCGAGGGACATTATATGTATTTTCTAAACCACAGTCTAGGAGAAAAATTCAGATAGCATAGAATATTTTTATATGCAATTATTAAATTGACAGATTTAATTTTATTTTTATTTTTAATTTTGAAGTATTCTTTTGAAGCAAAATCAAAGCTTTAAAAAACAAATATATTCCTAGGATTCCACACGTCAATTACTTATCCAATGCATTTTCATTCCTATTATTATTCTAAAAGTTCTAGAGATTAACAAGCGGGCAATGTCCAGTAAATAGGGTTTACATCTAAAAATCGTTCGATTAAAAATAACAAAGCTTTTTCTTTAAGAATCAAAAACAAAAATTACTGTTATATAGTAGTTAACATAATTTTACCATACGTAAAACAGATTCTTTGTCTACATTATCTGCCGGAAAAAATTTAAAAAATTTCAGTTTATTATTTTTTTTTCAGAAGTTTTCTTTTCACTAGGAATTCCTTCGTTGATAAAGATTTTTCCTGTGACGGAATAATGACTTTATTTCTTATTTTTTTCTTTCTCTTTCTAATAACAATGATCTCCCAGAAGATAATTTGATGCAGGTGCAGCCGATTTTCTTTCTTACTTTTTGCTTCAAGTAATCAATAAAAATGATTGGATACAACGTTATTGAAGAAAGGAGCCGAAATAATAGCATGATTTGTAAAGCATAATTGAAGGCTTATCCGATTATTTTTGAGCTAATAAATTGAACCTATCCTGCTCGATATCTGCATTTATTTTGATATATAGCTAACTTTTGATTTCGCTTCTGTATCTTTCTAGGAAATTGAAGATTAAAGAATCGGCAGGAAGTAATTACGAAAGAACTGAATTAGTTTTGTGGAAACCAATTTTGATGCATAAAAAGAAATTCTTCAGTGTATTAATGCTCCGTTTCAAAAGGATCTGGCCTCCAATTTGCTTACAGTTTAAAGGTAAAAAGGAATGCTTAAAAGGTATATTTTATTTTATTTTAGCATACAATTATGCTTTGAATTATTTGCTTCCAGGGCATTTTTTTTCTTTTTGAATACTTGAATTTTAATCAATTCTTTTTATATGTCTTATTTTCATTCAATTAGATTTGAAGAATTTCGTTCGAAAGATTTCAATTTCATGTGGTCGAATTTATTTTTATTCCTAAGTTTAAACTTAAAATTGCTCGATATATGCAAATAAAAAGTAAGTCGTTATCCAAAATTTTCAAAACTTAAATGTGATCGAATTCTTCAGAGACAAAAATGTTCAGCTGAACATTTACCTTTTATTAAATAAATCATTTCAAGCATGAG
Organism: Argiope bruennichi; assembly: GCF_947563725.1. Classification (NCBI taxonomy): domain Eukaryota; kingdom Metazoa; phylum Arthropoda; class Arachnida; order Araneae; family Araneidae; genus Argiope; species Argiope bruennichi. Next base: position 5,536,743 of record NC_079153.1, on the reverse strand, counting down.
GATTCTTCCATTTTTAGAATTATTAATTTCTTTTCCTGAATACTTCTTTAGATATTAAAGACCCAGATACATTCTTAAGTAAATTTAAGAATAATATGGAAATTCAAAAATCATTTCTGTCTAAATAGATTTAAAAATTACCTCGGTAAAAAGTTGGATTAATTCATTCCACAAATGTATAAGGCATCATTTAAAAAAAGATTTGACTTTTAATAGCAAATATAAGAAAAATACAAATTAAAATGAGGATAGAAAATACTTTGAAGTACGACCATTCACTTTAATGTTTTCACATCATCAATACAGTGTCATCGAATCGCCAGGGATGAAGGATACATTAGACTTTGGTTTCTTTCATTGGCTCTGCATGATTGAAAAAATAGAGATAGGTCAGCATATACTAATCGTGCTAGTCTAATAGTTTGAAGCGAAAATAAAAAAAAATTAAGCCTCAAATATAAGAAGACTGTGTGTGTGTGTGTGTGTGTGTGTGTGTGTGTGTGTGTGTGTGTGTGTGTGTGTGTGTGTGTGTGTGTGCGTGCGTCCGTGCGTGCGAGTGAAATCTTCAGTTCACACAAGAGGTATGTTTATTGAGGGAAACGCAAAAACCTATCTTCTTATCTTTATGCTAAAATTAGGTTTCAGTTTCAAATTGATTCTTAGGTTTTTTAATGAATAATAATAGAAAACAATATTACTTTCAAAATGGCATTTTCATTTTGATTTGAAGCATAACAAGAGAAATGTTCAATTTTCATGTAAATATTTATTTCTGCTGTTGAAGTGCATTGTATGTTATTATATGAGAATCTATGGGATAAAATATGAACTATCCCATAATAACAATAAATATACATGTTGTTATTGTTACTACGGGACAAAAACAGACATAAAAGATAATATTACTTTTCAAAAAAAAATTATGTTGTAAAACGCAACAAAAAAACTTAGGAAAGAAAAGTGCATTATCTTGGATTCGTGCGCCTTGTGGGTGATGATGTGTCTTTTTATGTTATACTGGTGCATAAGTGATATAAGTAATGACATAATGGATCACTTAATTTTACTTTTGGCTATTTCTTTATTTCAAGTGGAATAACTAAATGTATATGAAGTAACCAGAAGACAATGATTTTCGCATTTATGAAATGAGAAATGATTCTCACAGTTACAAACACAGATTAAAAACATTGGGTTATCTCTACGTAGATGTGAGCTTTTAGGGTCCATTTCAGCGGTCTATTTGTCCATTGATTTCAACCGGCTACCATTGAGGGAGATATGTGAATATAAGGAATAAGAGATAATGAGATCTGCACCGGTCTCTTGAATGTTTTGCAAGTGATTGCCTGATTGTGCAAAGTTCCCCTACATAAATGCAGAAATAACTGAGCGTGAGCTATGCCAAAACGACATAAGTTAAAATGATATTTGTGAAGACAGAAAGTATTTTTAAGATATTATAAGATCAAGATAGAACAATGTGCTCCATATTGGATCATCATAAACTAACTACTCCGACTCGCCAGAAGGCATACGGAAAAACTTGAATGGCCGGACTACCACGACAGCAGCTCTGCGAGAATCGTGGTTGAATCCTAAGGGCAATCACGGTCACGGTACAATCTTTCCCTAAAGAAGTACATCCGATCATCGATGGATGGAGCCAGACCCCCACTTTTCCGTATAGCCACAAAGGTGGCGAGAATTACAAGGTGCCGTCCTTAGGATTCCATATCTGGTCATGCAAGCAATACCCCGACCTAGACAGAGGTCAAGCGGGAAACTTGATGGAGCCGCCGATGAGCAACCCTATCTAACATGAAGTAACAAGCGACATTTAAATTAGAATCTCTAGAACCCTCTAGAGAAAACTCATATTATTACAGAAAAGAAAGAAAATATTGCATATTAAATTCTTAAACATTAAAAATGCATAAATAAAATAAATTAAATGTACTTTAACTTTTTACTTTAGGTGAGAACTAAAGTCAAGAGCTTTGATAAAATGTCCCTAATAGAAGATTTAATGGCTGGAGTTTTTATGAGTTCTTCGTCGTCAAGAGACATCCAATTTCTTAGCCATCTGAGTCTGGGTTTTTACCATTGTGCACAGGCTTTGATCACGTGATTTATAGATCCTTCTTCGGTGTCACACTTACAAGTGGAACTTTGGTCAAAGAAACGATTTTGATGCACAGAAAATACAGCATGGTCAGTGTATATACTTCATTGAGATAAAAATCACCCTCAGTTCGGTTAACCGAAACGTTTTTAAAATGTTGATTGTTGTTGTCCACTTGATGGAATTATTCCATCTCTCCTGACTATCCATAATTATTAGTTCCCTATCTAGTTAGTCGTTCTAAGAAATCCTTGATCTCTTAGTTGCTCCTTGTGACCTACAGAGGTAAACCTGATTTTATGGCGGTTGTCAAGTCCTGCAAATGAATTCAAGATGCAATAAACAACATTTTGGGTTTTCTGTCTGGTCCGAAATTAAAAGCTGTAAATCTTTGAAGTAAAATCCATACTTTAAAAGGTTTTAAAATAACCAAAAATTATCCAGATGATCTTAAAAGAATCATAGATCCTATGAAAGAGTGAAACAATTTCTTCTATCTCCTAGGATAGAGAGTGAGAGAGATACATATATAAATTGGGTTATAAAAAACTACTATAACAGCAGTCGAAAATTCGATCCATTTGTCTTGACTATACGAATTTCAAAGAATCCATAAAGGAAGTTTGAGACTACATGTTTCAATGGGTTTGTGAATCAGAAAAGATTAGTTGCCGCTTTTTTAATGACTGAAAACTTTAACAAAGAGGGACCAATATATTTTTAAATTGCTAAAATCCTGGGAATATTAGTTCGGTTATTTAATTTATATTATTAAATAAAAGTTTTTAAATTTCGAAATTGTATAAAATTCACCTTTGTGCAATAATATTTCAGGAAATTATCACGAAAAGCTCCAAAATTCCGGTTATTCAACAATTAATAAATTAAAACTTCAAAATAAATAAATCCTATTCCTGCACTTTAATGTATATATTACCAAACTGGTTAACTGTATGTCAAATGGTCTCTTTTGTGGAGCACACATTCGTTTTTATTGTTAATTAAGGTATAGATAAGTAAAGACTATTAATTCAACTCGCTTCCAAAGAAGCGTACTTCTCAGCCATTATTAAGCATTACAAAAACTCTTTTATGCAGCTCCGTTTCTAATTTAGTTAATTTAATTCAAGTCTAGATAGATGAATCCGAATGATTCGATAAATTAATTCATATTTATTTAACTGATGTATACTAGATTGAGATGTTGTTGATAATCTTCTTTCTGAGACTGATGCAATTAAGCTACCATCCATAAATGCAAATGTAATACAGTGTCTTTGAAATATGCAATGTATTAATCATCGAAACTTATTAATGTATTAATCATAGAAGGGGCAATTCAACTAAATTAATAAGTCAACATTTGAATATAGAATTGAAACTTCGTTAATTCCTGCAGAAGGGAATTGCTGTATTTTTCTTTTAATCTAGTAAGTATTCTCAATGTATTCTGTATTTTTAAAAATGACTCCATAGATAACTTGATGGTTTTGATATATTGGTTTGAAACTTGTAATAAACATTTTCTGGACTATTCCCAATCTTTTAGTATCTGATTGTCTTGAGTTGCATTGTGCTAATAGCCTTCGGTTATAATATGATCATAAACACCATGTTTAACTAGAGTAGTTATTAAATTTACTTTCGTTATTTCAGAGTAATTAGATAAAAACTGTGATATTTAACTACCATTAGTTCAATTTAATTAATCTATCTCAGAATTTGATGAAATTCCACAATACATTCTAAAAGTGATTATACGATTTTTTATTATTTGATGTTTCTTTATATCAATGATAATTTTAAATTCATGCGAAAACAAATTGTACTAATAATTTCACTATAATTTTTGCTACAGTAAATGGATGCCATTTATAAGCATAAACTGAGAGTCAATGATTTAATGCCATATCAGAATTTCTATTGCATTATAAGTATATGTACAATCGGCAGTTACCTCATCATATTTATTTGCTGGTATTAAGTTAATATTAATTCCGTTAATATTAAGTTAATATAAATTCAATAAAGAATTGTAAGACTGTATTTAAATTTTTAAAAAAATATTATGTATTTACTGCAATTATGTGTGGAATCTGCAATTATGAGTGAATATTAATTGCTGAATTAAGTTTTCTTCATTCTTTAAATACCATTAAAAGATTATTGGAAACCTTCTTATATGCAGTTTGAGCTAAATAGAAACTGAGAATAGTAAAATTTATCAAAAAGATTAAATCATTTGAGAAAAGAACTTCATGAATTTAATGAAAATTATTTCAGTTTAGAGTGTGAAAATGAGGTCTTCAAGTTATTCGCCTGTGCGAAGTTCCATTTCTCAAATACTTGTTCACAGCTGTTGCATTAATAAAGGTACACACTTCTATATCTGGCGGTGGTACCAAATAATTTGTCATATCGTTATATTCATTTTCTCAATTTTCTTATCACTAACGATCAAAATAGTTTTTTTTTAATATTTTCAGGCAATTTTTTTTAATCAGAATGTTTTAATATATAACTTGTAGTAAAAGATTTCAGCATATGCAACAGATGGCTAGATTTCATATCACTGAAATCATTATCATTTATTGACGCTTTTATCCTCACATTTTCACTTTCCTTTAATTAACAATATTATTTTAGCATCGATTTCTTTCAAGTTATTATTATAATAAATAATGTCCCAGATGCAACTGGCAGAAAAAATTCCAAATTAGGTATGAAGTACATCTTGAAAATCACCATCCATTTTTTTATTTGCTTATAGTTAATAATGCCATTTCAATACGTAATGCAACTATGAAATAAACGAACTGTTTAGGTCTATTGTAACAGTGACAGTTATTACATATTGTACATATATATCATACTAAGAAAATTTTATAATAATATTTGAGGTTAATGCGCATATTTGCCATAATGTATCCTCAAAGCAAGATTATATGTAATTTAAACATTAATTTAATGCTACTATACGTATAATTGTTTTTGTTTTAACCTTAAAAATTTATTTCCTTATGGTCTCAATAGTAAATTAAATGACGAAGGTTACGCAGATTTAAACAATAATTGCATTTATTACGAATTTAAAATATTTAAAAATTTTCTAAATAAAGGTAACTATTCTAAAAGACTTAAAAGAGGTAAAGAAAAAGGTGGCAATTTTCAGATTATATTAGACAATAGTGAAACACAATAGTGAAAACATTCACAAAATTAGGAAATACATTTTTGGTCTTAGAAATAATAAAATTAAATGGTTATTAAATAATACATTCGGGGATTTAGAGTTTAAAAATTCGTACACAAAATGTATAATTCTTGATCTAATTAAATGTAAGCTTAACATTGGTAAAAACGATTTACTTTTTTAATACAAAAAAATAATGCTTACAAAGAATTCTGTGTGATTAAATTCTTGGATATTTACTTCGAATATCGAAAATTACCCGAAATTGTAAATAATAATAATATATACTTTCTCTATCAGATAAAACAACTGTTTCAATAGTGTTCAGTTATACTTCGACTTTAAAGAAAAAAATTGTAATTATAATTACTATAGCAAAACTTTAGATAAAATAAATAAAACAGATTGTTACTGTAACAAAGAAAACTTTAAAGATTTTATAGATGTAAATAAAAGTCATATTATTACAGGTAATTTAAAAATTATTGAATCCAACTCTTTAAGAGTATTATTTAGATTAAGAGAAAAAATAAACCATAATAAAATTTTAATTTCTATTGGTAAAGATTTGGATATTTTTATTGCTAAATTATCTAGAAAATACCATTGGCCTTCTGAAGATTTAGGAGAATGGAAAGTGAGAATTTTAGAGGAAATTAAAATAAAAAAATGAATACTGATATTGACAGATCTAAAGAACGCGGGATTTATTTTGGCAAAACATTAAAAAATGAAATAAAAAATTTAAAAGAAAAATTTGTTGTTATAGTAATAGATAAATCAGCAAATAATTTATGTTTAATTTGCAAATATTATTATAAAGAGCTATTAATTAATGAATATAACTCTATACTTTAAAGAACCGGAAAAAAGGAATTAGATAAAAGAATGCTAGCTTTCGTAAAAAAAAAAGGAAAAAAAAAGACTTGCTCTTTAAACTATCTTTATTTGTTCCCTACAGTTAAATTTCATAAAAAATCCACTAAAATCCAGATTCGTGACTTGTAGCACTGGCAGTTATAATTACCACGGGAAAATATTTCTTTAAATACTTAAAAATTATCCTGGGCAAAATCAAAGATGAAGATATCTTTATAATTTCTAGTAACAAAGAAGCACTGGATTTTCCTAAACATACCAACATTAATAAACTTAATACTTTTGATTTCGAAAATTTATATTCAAATCTACCTCATGAAAAATTGATAAAGGTCTGTACTTTTATATCTGACGAATATTTAAATGAAGATGTTATTCCTAAAAATAACTGGCTAGAATTATGTAATTTTAATACTACTGAAAATTACGTTTTTAATGGAATTAATTTTTATAAACAAGTAAAGGGCATTCCAATGGGAACAGGTTTCTAAAGTGCTTTGGCTTATATTTTCCTACATTACTATGAGAAAAAAAATAATTAAATATAATTTAATAAATGGGTGGAGGTATATTGAGGACTTACTTTTGATAAACTTAGATAATACTAATATTGTTACTAATTGCCATCCAAAAGATTTAATTCTAACAGAAAGAAATAAAAACCAACTTCAGGCTACCTTTCTGGATTTAAAAATTGAAATTGCTAATGATAAAACAATAGTTGGTATCTACGATAAAAGGGATGACTTCAACTTCAAATAAAAAACTTTGTAATTATCATTCCAATCTAAACTCTAAAATTTTCAAAAATCTAATTTTCTCACAATTTAACAGGATTAAAAGAGTTTGCAATAATAAAAATTCCTATAGTGAAGCTTTTAACTCTTGGAGGGTATTGGCGGGGGGGGGGGAATTAACGCTTTGCAATGGATCTTCCGAAACCATCTCAAACATGTTCAATAGGACTGAAATCCGGAGACCTCGAGGGCCAGTCCATACGTAGAATATCCTTTTCCTGAAAAAAATCATCAACGATGTGGGCTCTGTGTGGACGCGCGTTATCGTCCATAAACATAAATTCTGTACCCAAAGCACTCCGGAACAACCTCACATAGGCTTTAAGGATATCATCCCTACAGCGATGTGCATTGGCAGTACCCGCATCGAAGACGTGCGGTGTTGTACGACTGCCCAACTTTATGCCATCCCAGAAAAGGATTTCTCTGTCACCAAATCTGTCGATTTCTTTTACATAGGAGGGATGATAGCTAGCTCATAGCTCTCTCTTGAGGAAAATTCAACGATTGTCACTCTGTGCGGTTAATCTCGTCTCATCACTGAAAAGAACACGGCATCATTCTTCCTGACGCAGCAGCAAGGTCAAGAGCAAGTTGAGGAGCCGTTGTCCGCTTATGCCGTCGTGCGTTTAGGGCCAAATAGCGATTCTGTGCAGGCGTCGTTGCTTTGTGACGGCCTTGGCCGGCCTTCCTGGCTACAGTACCACTGTTTGGAATTGATTCCACAACCTGTATACAACTTTCGGTGCCACTTGTAACCATCGAGCCACCTCCGCTTGAGACTGTCCAGCTTCAAGCCTGCCAACGGCTCTCCATCTCAAAGAATCGTCTAAACGATTATGACAACTCATTCTCACTGGAAACAGGTTAAATTTTTTGTTTTAATGCAATATTCACAAAATTGCAGGCAAAATCCCAGATGCCTAAACGGTCTAATTTCAGTAGTTCCTCAAAAACTAATGCTAAACAACATTTTTTTCCAGAACAAGGATTAATATCGTGTTACCGGTCCTTCACAATATATATATATATATATATATATATATATATATATATATATATATATATATATATATATATATATATATATATATATATATATATATATATATATATATATATATATATATATATATATATATATATATATTGTTACGAAATTTCCGGGGTTCGTTTGGATAGTGAGAGTTATACGGTGTGGAGAACGCTCAATCAGCAGGCGACAGTAGGAAAAAAACAACTACGTTTATTTCACGAAGACACACAGGACAGCACAAAGACGACAACTTTATACAGCATAGAAGACGATTATCTTCAGCCAAGACGTGCAGCTTACAACCAGACGCTACTGAAGGCAGTAGCGCACAGCTTAGTTCAGCACTAGCTTCACTCCGTCTCTGCTCCGCTTATCTCTGGAAGGCCACTTCTTTATCGTCGATTCCGACTACTCTTCTCTATCGCTTCCGACTACTCTCCACCGTCGATTCCGACTACGACTACTCAATTCACGACGAATCCCCGGCAGCTGCAGCTCATTTTATAGGTCTCAGGAAGCGGGGCTGGAAGCCTCTCAACCAATCAGGAACGTTCGAGGCGTATCTCGGTTCCTACTGGAAGGCTCGGGAAAATTCTCGATGTTTCGGGTATAATCTATTTTGGCTTCGCCAAGTCGCCAAATGGTCGCCAAGCTCTGGGACCTGCTATGGAACCAACTATGCTGGGAAGCCGCATCACAGATTCGTAACAATATATATATATATATATATATATATATATATATATATATATATCCTCCTGGAAGGCCTAATTTATGTACAAAAAAGCGATGATAAAACTGACGTACGTTCACAGGAACAAGAGCAGAAGAGAGAAAGGAAGCGATATATTCTCCACGAGTGGTTTTATACTATGACATTCTTATAGGAATTCTTTACACCAGTTGATTTAGGAAATGAAAATATAGGTATCTTTTAAAAGAATTTGCTTAGAATGACAGATTTTTTATCCTTCCACTCGGAGCATGTGAAAATCTGATAAAAGGATTTTGACAGAGCTCTTGAAGCATTAATTAAATAAAAAAGGTGTAAATGGGATCAGGAAATAAGAGAACACTTTACGATCAAATTAATATGGGTAAATTAAGATAAAAATTTGGAAATATATATATATAATCGTTCAGATGAACAATTATCGTACATGAGCGGAAATATCTAAATTTACTTTTATAACTGCTCTGTATGTTTTTCGGTAACCAGTATGCTCCAGAAAATAACATACATTAAAAATATTTTTAGAAAAGTTGAAATGAAAAAAAAAAAAAAATACAATATTTCAAAAGCAGTTACAAAATCTTCCTAATATAGAGATGTCTTTTCATTTGCAAGTCAATATTTCCCCAGTTGCTTTTAAATAAGGGAAGTCTTGCTAATTATTTATTAAATGAAATGCTTAGAAATAGCTTGCATCGTAACTTTTCTTTTCCATTTGTTTTGATGTCCACAGATGAATCTTATCGAAGGATTAATTGAACTGTTTTATATCCAGCAGCAAGCACTTTCTGCTCAGTAAATTCCAAGAATCAGCCTGAGGCGAGATCCCATCATCTCAGAAATACATTAACCTCTTCTAATTGACTGATGAGGCAGAGCATTCATGTATTTCTTACTAATGCCCCAAGTCCATCTATTCTTACTTTCTTCACGCAATAAACTCCTTTTTCCCTCCTAGATTAGGCAGAACACAATAGCCATGCAACGAACAAGAGCAAAATAGACAAGAATGCGAGCAAAAAAAAGTTGCAGTCTCAGAAGTATCACTCCCGAATCAGCCAATCGCTCACCATGTCTCTAAAAGCGACGGTGCAACAATAGGAACACCTTAATTGCTTTTCACAGACAATAGACTTCCTCGGAACAGCAACAGAAAAAGGGAAGTATAACAATAAGAGTAAATCTGGTTTCCCCGCGAGTTTGTTTGTTCTGTTGGTTATTCCTTTTTCCTTCCATGTCCCCTTGGGCATTTCCCTGGGCCGTCCTGGGACTAAAAGTGCTATGGAAAATGCATCAGTCTTCGATGCTTCGACCTTTGGGATGCAAAATGGATGCTTTCGCCTGTATTTTGGTTCCAATAAATTTCCTTCGCAGACGCTTAAAAAAAACCTTTACTTTAAGTTTCAACGACAGTTCCGGAAAGAGAAATTCTTTTTGAATTACATGATCCGTGAAATGTCTTGCTTTAAATTCAATGCAAAGCAAAGGAAAATACCACTTCGGGTACAGTTGAGAAAATCTTACCTGGGATGTCTGCGTCTTTCAAAAGGAAGGAACGTTATTTAAGCGCCGAAGGGTTCATGAGTTGTCCTCAGATGTTTAGTAGTTTAGAGAAAAGTGAAGTTATTTTTAAGAAAGGAATCAATAACTGAGCAGTTCAATGCTAAATTCAATAGCAATGAGCAGTGCTAATACTCTGTAGATTATAAAGTAATAGTTTCATTCTTAAAGTTTTATGATTTTTTTAAATAGTTAAACATTTTTTTAAGTAATAAAATCCTTAATAATGAGCTATTGCAAGCAAGTTTTCGTTTGTTTCTTTCCAAAATTACATAAAAACAATTCTATTCTTAAATTTTAGAGAACTAATATATGCTATGTTTCTATTCGAATCAACAGTCTGTAAAAGAAAACAAACCCCAAAGTATCAAAACGTGCAGTAACATAAAAAACCTTTATCAAATACTGCACAAAGGAATGTAAATCAATAAGTAAGCAACTGATGTTAAAAATTTGGGTAAAAACAAAAACTAAGTCAAAAATAGGAAGAGTTTTTTCCCCCTCCAATCCCAAGAGAGAACAATTTTCGGATTAGTTTCCATCCTCCAACCGCTGATTGAATTTTGATAGAAATTTTTAAAAAGAGGTATTTATAATGCAGCATTGTTTATTATCACTTAAGAAAATTAAAGATGAAAAATTAAAGAAAAACTAGGCTACTAAAAAAATGGCCAAGTGAGAATCTGTTCGTAAAATTAGATTTATATCAATCTTTCATAGCTGATATTATCTTCTTGCAATCAAATGCCCCGGAACTGCAATTTTTAAGTAATTTGTAGAAATTTAATTTTTTGTTTAAATTATTATTTCAATTTTTTAAATTTCTGCTAATGCACATTTTGTTATTGACAGATTTGGGTTCTAAATCAACTGTGTATCTGTATGCAATCTGTAGAAGTTACTGAATTTATTTATCTATCTCACGATTTTAACAAGTTATCGTGTCATTTATAAGGTGAAACAGGAATTACAAATGCGAAACCAAAATGCTTTTATTTCTAAAAATTCTAAAATGTAGAAATTTAACAAAACTTTTTTAAAAATAAGTTACTTTCTATCTCTCTCTGTGTATATATATATTACCAACTTTGAATCTCAATTTTGAATATATTTGAAAATTTGTGAATTTCACAAATTTTGCATATATTTACTATGCATGACATTTACAACTGTATATTTTGTAGACGGTAAATATAATAGCTTTGGCTTAGAATTTGAGTTTTAGATTTGGAACACCTTCTTTCTTTCTGTTTCCCCTTTTTAAGACAAAAGTACATAAATTCTAAAATTCTGTTATGCAAGTTCTTAGAATTATAACTGGGGTAATAATTCAATAATCTCAAAAAGACTTTAAGATAACCAGCGAACAATCTCAAGAAAGAAAGTGTAGAGAGAAAATTAGAAAAGAGTTTCGGAGTCCAAATTAATTACGATCTCAGTAAGTGTTTGTTCTCTTTTTAACATGTAATTAAATTGTGCTCAGAATCCTTGAGAACTTATTAGAGAGAAGAATGATTTCGCCGCACTTTTACTAACAATGCACAGAATACTAGGATAATACAGACTATCTAATTTCATCTTTTGAAACAAACTAATCACTTTTCTAAAGTAGGATATTTTTAAGAGGACCTATATATAGGAAAATCTGAAAATAGAAGAGCAAATTTCTCAGATAATTAAACACTTGCCACCATGTTAAAAATACAGAAATAAGTAAGCGCTCATTTCATCTTGTATTTTTTGCATTGTAAAATAAAGAAACAATTCATTTTTGAAAAATTCCAATGCATTTTTATCAGACACAGCAATAAATGTTATAAGTATAGAAATTTAGTGTAATCCTCTTCAAATTCAGAACAATTAACTAAGAGACTTTTATGTATACGGCATTGAATTACAAAGATGTTCGCCTTTGAGGTACAAGCTTCTTCGTATTAAGAAGTATAAGATGAGTTCTTTGTCTCTGCAATTCAAAAATTATTTCACCAAGGGACTGACATAAACAAAATGGGATTATACTCATCTGCATTGTAGAATTTTCAAGAGTTAAGAGGTTTTGAATTATTAATATTATTTAGCAAACTTTAAAAACAATAATTAATAAAAATCCAAATTTTGCAAGAAATATTTTTGAATCAAATTTGTACTGATGCAATCTAAAGAAATGAATGATTTCACAATACAAAATGAATGCAAAACTAGAACTTCTGATTTAAAATCTGATTTCAAAAGTTTGCACGTAAGGAGAGTAAAACAATTGATTATATTTGAAAAAATTACATGAAATTTAATATTTCAAGCTTTTTTAATGCTAATCTTGAATATTATTAGAATTGGCATCAGATAACATAATAAATTGGCCGTTTGTACTATCTATTTAAATAAAATATTTAATGCAAATGCCTTTTAAAGATGTTTATAACAATTCCACTCAATGCATATGTTACATTTTAATTATAATTTTACTATACCATCTAAGATTTCATGTAAAGAGTAAATATCGACGGTAATTATGAAGAATAATGTACAGAAAATGAATGCATATTACTATCAGTAATTAATTACAATCTTTTAAATAATGAATATCATCGAAAAATAAAACCAATATATTTTAATTGAAATTGTTTAAAATCTCTTTATCCACTTTAATTGCATTTCAAGTACAATACAATAGATATATCCAAACTATTCGTTTCAGTTCTCCAAACAAAACACCGCTGAAGATGTTCGAAATTTGATATATCCTCAGGTGTTTAATGCAGAAAAGTTCAACGCCGATAAAAATTAAGTTTCCGAAAACAACAAATCAATATACCTAGTATCCATCGGAACACAAAGGGATCCCGAAATAACCGTGAATCCCTCTAGTAATCAATATAAGTTATTCACACAAACGAATTGGATGAATTCCCGGAATGTCCTCGAAGTTCATTCAAAGGTAAATGGATACTGGGAAATAAGTTTTAATGTGAAATATCTCCTGAAATGACAAGTATGAATCGTTTTCAAGAGGCAGAGAGTCACGGTTATGACAAAGATTTATCCCACTAGGAATGGGTCGAGGGAGTGTGGTTTAATCATCACCGAATTTAATTGGTTTGCTGTCACATGTTACTTTTCTATCATCTCCGACTGACGAGTTAATCTAATGAAATGAGTTGCTGAGGCTATTCTAAGATTTTTACTAAATTTTGTTGCATTAGTTGATAAGACAGCGTATTTTTGGTGGTGAGTTGGCTTGTCGTTAATACGGTGTTAGTTTGTCAAAAGAGCAATTTAAATCACATGAGATATTTATTTTAATTCTCTGAATAATCTTTTATGGTTTTTTAATTCACAGGGAAATTATTTTTGCAAGTTAATGGATACATTTCAGACATGCTCTTAAGTTATATAAGTAGTAACGCTTTTATGAAATATTATTTATTGAAAACTATTTGTATAAGGAAACAAAAACAAAATTTTATATCTTATAAGTTACTTTGATAAAGATATATTTTCAAAGGTTGTCTTAAGAGTTATATAGCGTGCATCAAAAGTTCTTAAGATTTCATTTGGTTGATTCTATGATCACGATTGCAATTTGTTAAGCAATTGGTGTTCTTTCTTACAATCCATCATATTTGCCAATCTTCAATTCATTTATCCGTGTCCTTAAATAATTTTTAACATTAAAAAAAATATCATTAGTGTGAAAAGGTTTTTACTTCACATAGAGAAATAGAAAAATCACATCTCAGTTTTTTCCTCATACTCCGAAAGGTTATATCATCACATAAATGCGAATTACCTTTATCTTCATAAGTTTTTTTAGTAGTAGTTACGGACTAATGGACTATGCAAAAATAATAGATTCCTCACTCTTGAAGAATACGTAAATAAGTAAAATCCGGAATGAGAAATATTCCTGCATGAAAAATACATTTACACATACATTGCATACATCAAACACAAAAGAAATACATGTTTAAAATCTGATAGCTTTCATGCATGCAAAAGATAACGAAAAAGAATTTAAGCAACTGTTTAGCTAAATTCTGCAATAATTAATTTACAAACATAAATTTGCCTTAGAAGGTAATATGATATCAGAAATAAATAAATCTAATAATAAAGAATGCATCAGAGATTTGAAGAAATTACTTAAGAATTAAATGCATTACGTATTATATGACTTTACAAGCTTCCAAACATTCAGAAATTCTTTGAATACGACACTCAAATAATTTGATTACGGTAAATATTAACTGTGGAACAAATTTTGATTTGTGTTATCTAATTAATTCTAAATTCAGTAGTTCCTGCTAAAAAGTAGAATATTAATCTAAAGAATGTTATGATATTTTATTAAATTTCCATGTTATGTCACGTAAAAAAAAAAAAAAAAAGTTTAACCATAAACAAGTTTATAGAAAAATATTTTTCCCTCATCCTGGATGCTAAGAATTTTTTGTAAGTTAGGATACTGAATTTTGATTCGTAGTAAAGCATGAATAATGCATGTATGTACTACGAACTTTAAATCTGTGAGAGATAATACACCCTTACTTATTTTTTGTTTTGTTCTTTAAAAAAAAGTCTGCGTTATTATCACAATTTTCCATCAATTTTTTAACAGCATTTTGATCTGTAGAATGCTTCTTTTGCTTTTAGAATGCCAAAGGGTTTTTTTAGCCTTATAAAAACTTTTATGTCATTCAGAAAGTGCTCGCAAATGGCTCTCAAGAGAGAAATGCATCACTTTTTTGATAAACAGAGGTAATCTTGCCTTCTATAAAGAGCATAGTCACACATTTTTCTCTTTATAAATACCATTGAGAAGCAAGAGTGTTTTTTTATATTATTATTGCTATTGCCAAAAATGCTTATAAATATTTCATACAATCTTCTTTTAGTTGTCACTCTTCAAATTGAAACTTATATGATGTCAAGTTTTTATATATCGGGTGTTAAATTTTATACTTTTAATAGAATTAAGTAAACAAAATTTAATGTTTATGTATACATTAGGAATGCTATTGCAAAAGCATTGTTCTGAAACTTAAATTCATAAACTTTTTGTGTTTGTATCTGTAAATCATTGGCTTGTATGAAATCCATTAATTCTCTTAGCGGGTTTCAAAATGCGTTTATTATTCATAACAAGATTTAAAAGTTAATTTTGTTTAAAAATATATTATCAGTAATCTGTATCAGTTACTATAAATGTTTGACGGTGTGTTTAATGTTGCTAATAATGAGTAGAAAATAATTATAATGTATCTCCTTTTGTGCATATATACGTAATTTAGTTTTACTAATAAACATTTAAAATCATTTTTTTTCTGTAATATTAATTTTTACATGATGTTGAACATCGCCATCTCTAATTGCGAATAATTCAGAATTAATCAGATCGATCTTTAATCATCAAAGTAACAATAACCATCATCATTCTTTGTACAATTATCTTCTACTACATTTGGAAATATATAAAGTTTTGTGTCTTATTGAGGATCAGAAGGTTGGACTCTATTCCGAGCACCAAGTTTCAGTGTCATACCTGAAAGATTGGAAGATATTAGAACACTAGAAGGGAAATGTTGTCTGCTAGACTTCGTGGAAACAAATAATCTGAATATAAGAAACGTCAAGAAAATGTGCACATATAGTCAAGGGCACGAAATGAGAATCTGCAGCCGAAATCCATTTCATTCAATTGAAAATATAAAAAATAAGGGAGATGAACAATCATTGTTAACAGCTTATCAGACCGTACTTCTCTAGTTAAGGATTAAAGCAAAATGATTTTAAAAATTAAGCCAGAGAAGGGATTTTTGGGAAATGGAAAAAAAAATAGATAAAGAGAAAATTGAAAAGGAACATTTTTTTTTTTTTGATTTTCAAATTATTATGTTCAAATTATCTGTTTAAAAAAAAAACACAACCACATCGCACTCCTAAAGATGTGTGGACTTTTCTGAAGAATGAATGTAAGAAAATGTAAAAAAAGAATCTATAAAAAGAATGAATGTAAATCCCTCCAGTATACATTCAAATGTCAGCTGAGCCCACAATGTCGTTTGCTATACTTCGGCTTACTGGTGAGGATTCTACATCATATTAGGTAAGTGTATCAATTTGGGGGGGGCGGGATTCTAGGGGATTCTACGGTTTATATCATATTCAAAAGTATGTACAACAGAGCTCTGATTATACGTAATTATAATACCAAAGACAGCATTAGAATATCTGTATTTTTTTAATAATAATAAAGTCACCAAATGTTTTAGGGAAGAGTGGGGAATCTGGTATTGGAACCGATTTTCAGGATGAAAAGGTTTCGATTTGGCATGCATGTTTTCAACTTGCATGCCTTTTTGAATGCTTGTGAAAAAAAGATTATTAACATGCATTTTATATGAACCCTAATCTTTTCAAATGAATATAACGTCCATTTTAGATAAGGCTTATAAAATATGTTTAGAGAAAGAGGGTATAAATAACCCATAATTTTTTAAAAAATTTTAATAAGTGGCAGCATTTATAGATTTTTTTATATTACAAATTTGAATTCTAAAAATCTTTTGTGGAAAAGAAATAGTGGTTTGAAATTTAGTTTCTATTAAATGCATTTACCTTTACCCTAGGTGATTACAGTTACAATAAATTTGGATGGTGAAATTTTTAACTGTAAATATAAGCAAATACTATAAAATGTAAATAATATAAAATAGGAATAACATTATTTGGAAATTGGAAGATATAGAGGAAATCTATACATTTTTAGAATCCTTCAGATAAAGAATTTTGAAAAGTAAAAGTTTCTATATAAATCTTTATGGCAAGAAAGAATATTATTATTATTTAAACTCCGTTACTTTTTAATTTATTCCTATTTTCAAGATAAAATCGAGCTGTGGATTGAATGATATATTTTGGTGCTTTCCAAAGATAAATATTCCTTTTCTTAATACAAAATCGTTATGAACCAGTGTTAAAGCGTCTTAGAGAAAAATAAGCGAGAATATTTATGACAAAGAGAAAATCTGTCATTCCTCATTTCTATATGAAAAGAAGACTCAAAATTATTATCCGAAAAAGGTACAAGAAGAAGGTACGTACTGTTATATATATATATATATATATATATATATATATATATATATATATATATATATATAAAAATCGAAAACAAGAGGAAATCCGCTGAGGCAGAAATTGTAAAATCTCGGAATCCATCTGTAACAACAATAAATAAAATAATAAAACAAAATTTACAACTTAAAAAAAACTAAAAAAGCAGAATGCATTTTCCCCATTTAGAATAGTTTGTGCAGCTCAGTATGAAAATTATTTAAATGGACTTTATAACTTTGACATTGTAACTTGTAAGAAGAGGGGAAAAAATGTACAATTCTGGATTCGTCCATGCAAAAAAAAAAAAAAAAAAAAAAATCGTTAAGGAGGTTTATGATTGGCGCAAGGTTCTCTCTCCATCGGAAGCTAAAAATACAAAAAAAAAGGGGGAAAGAATAAAAAATAAACTCAGCATATTATCAAGTCCGACATTTGAAGGAAAATTCCATTTTTTTCTTATTCCAATGATTTTCAAAGTGTGAAACTTTATCAAGACAAGGCATCAAAAGAAAAGCACTTTGAAAAGTATCATCGTATTCTTGACACAGGCACTTCAAATATTCCTTTTCAACATATTTCTATTAAGTGCCCTGACGTTTTACCTATGCATTGTTGTACCTTTGGTCTGTTAAAAGCTCCTTATTAGGGTAAATCCACTATGATTGAGGTATTCAAGGAAGTAGTAAAAGAATAATGCAAATCAATATCCATAGTAATGTTAAGAAAAACTCTTCTAAATTCTTCTTCTTCTTCCTCCTTCAGAAATAAAGATTCAGACTTATAGATTGGGGGGGGGGAGGTCTATCATACTAAATATTTTTAAAAAATAGACTTTACATTTTAAATATTAATTAAACAGCCTCAAACTGGTTCTAAAAATGTGTAAACAGCAATGTGCATTTTAGCTAATTGTATTTAAAAAAAAATATTGGAAACAAGATAGGATAAAAACTTTATGGAAAATTTAATATTCAGAGTAAATGAAACAAAGCAAATATTCTCATAAAGTGCGATATCAGTTTTTGTTTTACTTATTTCAATGTTCAGCTTTTAAAATATATTATCTGTCAAATTACTCACAAGGAAATTGGAGAGTTCCTTCAATAAAAGAAAACATGTATATTTATTTAAGACATATAACTTTATTTCATTTGTTATTACAGTTTTCCATATGAATATATCACAGTAGCATGATAAAAGGGCGTGATTTCTGATGGGAATAAACACATTGTAGTGTAGTCGCATATTCGTCACATCATGATTATGAAGTACACATAAATATTGCATACATTAATGGCTGGAAATGGAGGATCACGAGCGAAGAAAGCTTTTCATCTTGTTGCACAGCTACTTTTTCATCCTGCAAATAAAATAGTTTATGAATACTTATCAAGATAAAATTATTTCACAATTTCAAAGGAAAAAAAATAATAGAATTGATCAACTAGACTTAGAAAATGGTATGGTGATTTCTTTTATTTTTAAATTCAAATAAAATGATAATTTCATCTTATTTTAATTCCTCGATTGTATTGCTTAAAATAAAGAAGACAATTGCTCACTAGCATATTTAATCCTTAAAAGAGCAGGTGCGATATCTCAGACCGCTAAGGGTGGACTTTCGGTCACCCCTGTTCTATTTTTAGCTCAATTGAATGGACCCTATAGCTTCTTGTTTCGTGACTTTCACTACACCTACACTTTCTCAACATATTTCTTTGCATAATATATGTGAGACCGGACATTCCTTTTAATATTCCAGCATTATACAAGACTTAGCAGATGGCTCTAAAACGTGGTCCTCGAAATATCATCCAACTTACTAATCCTCGTTATCAATCAGAGCTTCAGAGACTTTCAAATGAAGCAGAAAGTGATTTTAGTGTAGAGGATAATTGTACAGAGGATTTTTTCGATGAAATTTCGCATTTCACTGATTCCGATATGCATGTTCAAATATGATATATTTTTCTATTGGTAATGTATTTTGAAAAATTACTGAAATATATTAATATACAAAGATAAATATCTACAGAATTTACAGATTTTACAGGCTGACCCTCCCATCTTGTACATGGATTTCATAAGCAGATTGCGTTGACAGGTGTAGATATGTCAACTTTTGCAGTATCAAGGAAACCAACCAACCTACCAGAAAACAGCTGCAGGGTCGGGGCTCAGTAGCAGCATAGATAGGAGCAGTGATTGAATTCTGAGGGCCATGATACGATTTTCGCTAAGGATACCCGTTATCCGAGGAAGTAACCATCCCCACATCAATTGTACACCTATCAGAGTAGCGCGAACCAACAGTCACACTGGCAGTTTCTCTTCCACCCAACTGAAGTGTCTTCCCTCCCTCCCCTCCCCAGTGGAACTCAGTATTAAAGAGAAAATTTTCAGAACACGAATACGTTGAAAATTTAATTCAGACAGTTAAAACGAATACGTTGGAATTTTAATTTTAACACTGTGTTTCACTTGTGTTCAGCAAAAGATACATAAGAAACGTATGAATTATTTATTTGAGCATTGATTATTTACAAAGATAAGAATGTTTGGAGTTGCAAGGATGAATATTTACATATGAAGGTTGGAAACTGGCTCAAAACAACACTAAGATTAGTAACATGTAATATGACAAACTAAGATGACACTGGATTCAAATAAAGTTCGAATACGTCGACACAAAGGCATACTTTCCGAAATAATTAGAAAAGGATGTAGTTTTAAGAGCAAGTAAAATAAATACGTACCACAGATACATTAAAAGAATTATTTTACCTTGTAGATGACAAGCTTTGCTTATTCCTTGAATAAATAGAAGATTTTCCGATTCTATTTGTCTCCATAGTGTAAAATTACCTCAAATTTGTAGAGAATGGAACACATACTTTATTACCTAGTGGGCAAAGACGTTTACTGAAGTTTAAATTTAATTTAAGAATTGCACTAAAAATTAAAGGCATTTTTTTTCCTTCTTTAAAAATTTATAAGTTATCAATAGTTTACTGTCACATTATTTCCTTAACCCTGTAACTGCTTTGCTTTTTCTTATCTCGTTAGATGACACATTCCGTTTCATTAACGTGTCGATAAACTGATTTAAACGAGAATCCAGAAAATACTTAAGTTGTCTGAGGATCATGTGTCATTTTTTCAAATAACTATAATGTCTTTTCACGAATTTAATTCCTGCTTATAGGTTTGAGAAGCGATAAAATGATCTCCTCATGACGCTGGACAAGATGGTTAATGATTTAATGAGATTTATCACTGTGAAATGCATAAGTAAAACAAGAAATGCTCATCATTATTATCTCTTTTTGCATTTTGTACCAAGATCAGGAAAGAGCATAAATAAGATTAGAGCAAGCCATTATTCTTATGTAACACAGTGTTGATGCAACTACAATTTGACAGTTAAAGCATTCATCATTTTTTTCATCTTCGTAGCTATATTAAAATTATAATATCTAAATCAAATACAGTGGAAAAGTGCCTTTCAGATTCACGCTCCAGATATGCTTCTCTGTAATCAGCTTTTAATTCTAAGCTTTCTAATAATATTACTAATCTTTCATATTCGAATGCTACGATTGCGTTCGTGTCTTGCGATTGCTTGCATGCTCACTTGAAAGAAAGCTGTCATAATTTTTTAAAAACCTACAATTACTACTACGAGCACAGTTTGCAGTTTATTAATGAATGTTTCCCTTTAGGTAATAGAGCTTTGATTAAACAGCAAAACTGCCCCCTCTGATCTTTCCAGTGCTAAATATTAAAACTGAAAAGAAATTGCATTTGAATGTTTCAAAGCAGTGTGCACAATTTGAAGACTTCCTTTCAAAAGAAGGAGACAAATTATTCTTATTGTCTCATACCAAATGAAAGATTCAATTCCGCTTTGATGGAAAATAAATTTAACAAGTTAAGGACAAAATTATAATCCAAATTTTTGTTGCTATTTTTTTAATTAAAAAATAATTTTTGCTTTCCAAGAGTTTATCTGATAGTAAAAGCAAATATATCTAAATAAACTTAACAATAAAATTTCAATTAAAAATAACTTTAATGAAATACTTGATAATAGATTTCTCACACTGAATATGGATTCATATCCTGATATTTTGACTCATATTGAAAAAAAAAACATTATTTGTCTTGTAAATTCTATTTAAACCGAAGATTCTCTTTTTGATATCAAAGCAAAGACGAAAAATTTCCATTGATTTAAGACAATAAAATTTACTAGTTTCTGCATCTCACTCGTCACCTAACAGGGTAAGGCACAGCACTACTGACGAAGACGAGTTTGGGGAAACATGTTATACATTCTCTATTCTTTGTGGTTATGAGCTGAACTAACATTGTTTGAAAAATTAGTTGACCGATGTGCATTTCATTAAAACCTCGCTCTCTATAATTGAACTGCAACTTGCTAGTAACAAGCGAGTGTTGGCCACGTTCTTCAGAATGCTCTTCAGGATGGCAACCCACCCCATGTGTAGCAGTTTGGTGAAACATCTAATTAGAAGTTCGACAGCCTTTTAAAAGAAGATAAACCTCTCCGACTCATCATCCACTCCTTGTCTCATTAATTTGACAATCCAAGCGAATTTAAACCCATACATAACAAGAAAAAATGTTTATCTTTGTAAGTCCTAGTTATGCATTCATGCTTTTCTTAATTTTTCAATTCATGCCACTTACATTTCTTCTGAAATAATTTCAGCTGTATTTCAAAAGGCCATATCAGCTTCAATAATATCAGGAAATCTATAAGATTTAATTTCAGGTAGCGTATTATATGAAGCAGATGATGAAAGATACGCGTATTTGAATTTTTGCCCCAAATGTGAAGTAACTAGTTGAGGATAGAATTTATCATATACGAAAATATTCCAAATGTATGATAGAAATGAAATTCAAAATATTTTAATTTATTTTAAACTATTATATTCCATTACTACAAAGGAAAAAATTACTAAAATAAGTATATAAGCAAATGTATGCGGTGAATATTTGTTTAAACCATCAGTGCAGGAAGCGAGTCATTTCCCATAGCGAATATGCGAAGTCGGCAAATTTACATTTCTGTTCTTATTTATTTAAATAAATATAATTTTATTTATTTATTTAAGAGCTGAACAATATAAAGTTGAATGACAGTAACAATCATCACTGGGGAATACCAAACGCATATATTTATAAAAAAAAATCTGATTTTCTTTTTTTCTTCTTCTATAAATATAGATAAATACAGAAAATTTTTGGAAAGTCGTATTATGTACTTTTTGGGAAAAACTTTATTTTAAGAGACAAACAGTTATTACAAACAGTTTGCTTCAAGATTTGACGAAATGTAAGCAAAAACTGCATTATGTAGTTACTAGTAGATTCGAATGCATCTAATTAATAAAAACATTTTTAATACTAACAAAATTCTAAATATATTAAAATGAATGCATTTTTTAAAATCATTCTTATACAAGGAAAAAATATTTTCTTATTATATATATATATATATATATATATATATATATATATATATATATATATATATATATATATATGAAATGCAACCGATGCCTATCTGTATGAATAAAGTCAGTGTTATAAGCGGGTTATCAAATTACTGTAAAATGAAAAATCATCATTTGCTTTTGTGTCAGCTTGATCGCAACTTTTTTCAGCCAGAATTTTCGATGTAATAGATGTTAACTCAAAAGCTACGGTATTCAGTAAAAATTCAATTACACGAATGTAAATTATTTTCATGTAATGTGATTTAATGTGAGAATATAAATTATGTTTGCATATAGTTCATCTTTATATACGCCGATATTTTAATTAAAAATCCTAATATATAAATTTTGTGGTTTTAAATTGTCATCTTAATTATATTATGAAACGAGTAAACAAGTCCCCTTGTTGAAGATGGGCGCCTATTAACTGAGGGAAAAAAAAATACGGAGTATAAAGATAGGAAAAAAGCAGAAACTTCGTGACAGAATTTTTACTTAAAGTAATTAACTTTACGAAGGTTAAAAATGTCTAAACTTTACCATAATTGTAAAGATTCTGTTTAAATAATTAATATCTATAAAGAATTTATTTATTATATAATTAATTGGCAATTTTCTATACTTTTGCATTTCGCATTTCTTGCTGTTGTTGTTGTCCCGCATAATTTATGAAATAACTGCTTTGATTTCAGATTCCTCTTTAGAAATCATGCTATCATGAATGATAGTTTTATTATAAGCAAGCATTACTTGCACAGTTTGTAGTCCTCCGTTTGATTAAGTATTTTCTGTAATAATGGCGTCGTTTAACTCCATGTAATAAATTCTGGAGGATCGAAATGTCAATTTTAAAAGCGATAGGGGACAGGTTAGGATTCTTTACAAATGTTCAGAGGTCATCGAACTACCTTTGTAGAAAGTTTCCTTATTCTCGTTATGTATTTCATAAGTAGGATTCTGTTTATTCTCTATGACTCTGATAAAGTTTTTTTTTCCCCTTTTTATAACTTTTGATTTTAATTCATTTTTTAAATATGTAAAACTTCATATGATATATGATTAAATACTGATCAACTTTTTGCGATTTTAATTATTATAATTTAAATTAGCTGATTAATGGATAAGCATACGTATTCGGTTGAATGCAAATAACATGATAAACAGAAATTCTGGAGAAATGATTTTCATGTAATAAAATTATTATAAAATGTTAGGAATTGATGTTTAATGTCGTAAAAGATATCATTTTAAAAATCTTTTATGCTTCAAACACTTTAAAATGAGCAGTAAAATGACAGTTCAAACAGTTCTTTGACAAAACATTGTTCATATAATTCTTAAGACATTTAATTCTGACTATAATAAAATTCTCTAAAAAAATCCCCAAAAAATGAAATTATGTATACTTTAATATGATTAATTTGATGACTGAATTGCGTCTATGGAAATTCCGTTTCCCTTCTAAATCTCATATATTCTGTTATCAAGACAAACGAATAATAGTATAACTGTTACCGTTAAAGCCCTTAATGTGCAGATTACCTATCATATCTACAGGTTAACCGATTTGCACCGTTAAAGTGCGGAACCAAGAATTTTCCACATTTTAACTAGGTAATGTGCACATTAGCGGCTTCCATATCGTTCAAGTTCAAAAGTTTTGTTTATTTCATTTCCATTCCCCATTTCTTTCCCCTCTCCCTCCATTTGAGTTTGGTTTCGCCAGCTTCTAGTCGTCGCCAGTTGCTTTCATTTCTCATAATTTGCGTCAGCTGCCAGGGAGTAGAGTAGAGAATTTTGTTTTGAAATTCATTTCTGCCTATTAGTTATAGCTTTTCAATTGATTGAGGATTATTCTATCTACTAATGCATTGATTACTCGATTGTATTAACTTTATTCTTTAGATGCCAAAAACAAATAAACAATATTTAATTTAAGCGCACAGAAGCTTTGCTGTTGTTGCAGAAAAATCTTGTTTTAACTTTAACGAGTGTCTAGTAGGTAATGTGCAAATTAATGAGTATCTAGTAGGTAATGCGTAGATTATCTAGGTCATTCCCAGATTACTTAGGTATTTTGAGAAATGAAACAAATTTCCGCACTTTAAAGGATTGTCTTACTTAATGCGCAGATCACCTAGCTAATCTACAGATTAACTGATTTCTGCACTTTAACGATAACCATGGAAAAAGAAAAATCAAAACTAAGCATGGTACATCTTCAAGGAAACACTGAATTCTGCACACGATGCGAGATCTTGCAAGGAATTGCTAGGGGATATAATCATGCAAACTCTGGTATTGTAACCGTAGTCAAAATTCAGAATATACTCCCTAGACGCGAATACATTGAACATCGGAAAAAGCCATATATGAAGAATCTCAATGCTATTTTGTTGCCGCGGAGAATAATTCAATATTTGAATCTTCCTTTAAGTCTTTTGTTTCCATCTCGATCAACTCAGTGAATATTTCAGCTTACATTTATACTATGCCACGACATTTCATTCTATAAGATGCAAATAAACAGTCATGGAAAAAAATAAAATATAACACTTCTATTTATTGGTATGTTAAGGAATTATTTTATCTGAATGTTAAGGAAAACTAATGTTCAATGAAGGTTTTTTGCAGAAAGCAAAAGAACGTCGTCTAAAATCTATTTCTTTCCTTCACGACGTAACGGAATCATACATAAGGTTTCTAAGTATTATTCTGCATACCCATTTTTGATTCCATTTCGTATCTGAAGTTGCTAGAAATTTAACGATTTTGAACAATTTAATAGATACGGAGAAAAGAATGAAGTTCATTCGAAAGCCTGCAAAACTTTGCACATCGCTCAAACTTTTGCATGCATCTGTTCTTCATTTTCATGATGATAGTTTGAAAGATAA
The DNA here is from genome assembly GCF_947563725.1 of Argiope bruennichi. Classification (NCBI taxonomy): domain Eukaryota; kingdom Metazoa; phylum Arthropoda; class Arachnida; order Araneae; family Araneidae; genus Argiope; species Argiope bruennichi. Next base: position 5,510,876 of record NC_079153.1, on the reverse strand, counting down.
GAGTATCAACTTCATTGAGCTATTAATATTCCTGTTCCACTACGATCAAATTCTAAATCGTATAACCCAAGGGCTAAGAAGAGTTTTCGATTAAAATAGTGTGTTTTTTTATTGTATTATACATCCACTGATCAATCATTTTATAACTCTAATTTTAACTTACTTTTGTATTCCAGCGCTAAACATGTAAATATGTTGATTTGTTGTAAACATGTAACATTACATTTTTCCTTCCCAATAAAGTCGTTTAAATAATTGGTTTTTTTTTATCAATATTGGACATTCATTTTAATTTGTATAATCTAAGATTGAAAACGTCGAAGGAATAAATATGCTAACCTGACTCAAGAGAAAGAAGTTTACTGAATCTTTGTTCACCAAAGATTATGCGACTGTAGAATGCACCCATAGAATCACATTAAGTATGCAACCTAAAACAAGAAAAATAAGTAAAATTAAAACCCCTTTAAATTCGAAATGAGGGCAATGATTTTTTTTTTACTTAGCATTCTTTACAAATACTTTAACGATAGATAATTGTAATAAATTCATCTTTGAAAAACAACTAAATAATCATTAATCGAGTAACAAAAGAACAAATAAAATAATTGTGAAAAAAAGCTATTGAAAAATAAGGCTATTTGAAAACCTGACTTATGAACTCCGACAGCAAAAGAAGAAACTATTTAATTTAAAGAAAAGAATTTTCTTCTTTGGAATTCAAAAGATGGATTTCCCCATTTATAAAAATGTCAATAATAAGAAAAGCAGAATAATTTGCAGTGTTCCATTGTTTATTTATTTGCTGTTTTAATGATACGGAAGAAATGACATTAATTATACTGTTATCAAAGTGTATTTGTATAGAAATTCTTTTGAAAATATTCTTCGATAAAATTAACACAGATTTTTTGATATTTCGATAATTAGGATAAAAGGAGTTTTATTTTTCTATTCAAGTTGCGAAATACTTCAGCTAATTAGTAAACAAAATTATTTTCATAATTTTGGAGGGAACTTTTATTTAAATTTTTTTGTGTAAAATATTTCATTAAATCAAACGAAGGAGAATAATCAATTTAAAAATGCTGCTTTAAAACTTAATAAAATAGGATCAATGAGTGTGACCATTTTTAATTCCTTTCTGCTTTCAATTTGAATTTTACGTTCAATGTATTAACTAAAAAAGAATAAAGTGCTTCTGATATAGTTGAAACTATTTTGTGATCACGAAAAATAAGAGCAAACTTCCGAAACCTAAAATTATTTTTTCTTCAGACCTTTGAAGCGATTGTTTAAAAAGCTTGTAATTAATTAAAGTTAAATTTTGAGTTTATAGCTAAAAGATGTTTAAAAAATTATTTCTAAATACCTTAAAGGGATTTAAAATTATTTGAATTTGTGATTCAAATAAAGACAAATCGTCATTAAATATAAACGTTTATCGAATAGAATTCTAAAGTAAGAAATACTTGCAATGCTTTCATTGATATTAAAAAACATTCTCTATTTATTATTTTAATAGCCGAACAAAATATTTTCTCCTTGTACGAATGAATGTCTTATGAAGTAAAATATTGAATAAATCAGCAATAAAATGATACATTGAACTGGTAATATAATATCACTATCTGAACCGGTAAAGGCTTGATGCTCGTTAAGTCCATCTTCAAGGGTCAGACTTGAAGACAAACAATTTCACTTAGCTCAATCGTCAAGATTTTGCAAAAAGAAAAAAAAAGAATGGATATTCCGCAGCCAAAAACTTTTTTTTTAATTTTATTTTCTCTTCGAATCTGATACAAATGTGTCGGCTCATGTCTATCTAAGTAAAACAAAAATTCGTTAGTTGGGAAACATACAATTTTTATTTCTTCTTATGAAAGTGTGAAAATAAAGTTGTAGCTTAATACTCAAGTAATGTTGAGTATTAAACAATCACAAATTAGATAAATGAATCGATTGATCTAACAAATGCTAGAGTCGTCTAATATTAGATGAGATGATGATATCTTTGAGATGTAAACATGAATTAGTATATTCTGGCCATCTAAAGACTTAAAAAAAGACGAATAAGTTTTGGAATTCAGTTTTTGCAGTAATAACTTAATATTTAGATCATTCCATAAAAAATTAAAATTAATAAAATGAAGAAAAAAATCGATGATGGGTTTCATATTGCAAAGCGATTGCAGAATAGAATGTCAGCTTCTTCGATGATGGATTCAGGACTCTTATTCCCCATGGTGACATTCTATTGTGTTTCTAGATACATTTCAAAAACATTGGAAGATAAGTATTTAAATTTTAGTGTGGCATGAAATTTCATTAATAAAGACATGGCGAAAGCCCAGAATTATAACTTCTGCTCCCAATGCCAATTTTGTATATACAAAGCATAATTTAAATCTAATAATCTTAATAAATAATTGAATTGTAAAATTAAAACTCGTAAGACAAGTAGTCAATATAATGAATATTCGAATCGACAGAAATTCTCTGCAATAAGGATCACTTAAATTAAATCAGAAATGATTAGATTCGGTCCATCTGACTGATTAAAAGATGGTACGTGGATAATTAATGAACATTTCACGATCCGCTATCTGGCAATAATGTGACTCGTTTCCAGCTTACCTTTGCAACAATAAAGCGTCTCCCTCCTCCATCCCTGCCGAAGCACTCACCGTCCTTCTCACAGATGTATTGCTGCGATATAATTTTATGTCTCCCGACTTTATGGCAATCCGGATGCCGTTTTGGCTGTAGGGGGAGCGAATATATAGCTGATGTTGTAAACGGATGCCATGAGGGCCTGCATCGGTGCAGCTTCCAGAATGATCTGAAAGATAAAGCAAATCAATTTAGACGATATTGGAGACAATAAATGAAGCATTTAATGTCATATTTTTGATAGGATTTGCAATATGCAGTGGACGTAAAATGGGAAGGGAATGCACTCAAATATCTGTGGGGAAAATGATATTAGTAGGAAGCCTTTAACAAATAAACTAAGGACATTCTTTGAATTCTTGGGTACTTTTCGAAATAACGGCTGGAAGATAAAACGTTTTCTTAGGATTTTTTTTAACATGAAAAGGTTTTTACGCTATTGTCTTTCATTTTAACATGATGATGTCTTTTTTTAACAACATACTGTTTGTAAATAGAGTGATGCAAAAGCATTCTAAGTGTTTTTGGAGCTGAATTTATACGCATAAATTCCAGTTAAAAAGTGTGAATTTCATTTCAAAATTATTTATATTTAAAGATTTTTTTTGCATAGGTTACTTACAAATCTGGGCAGTAGTGGTCTGGTGGTAAGTTTTTGGCTTCGGAACCAGAGTGTTTAAGGTTCGAGACGCGCTTCCGTCGAAGAACCGTCGTGTAATCGGATCTGGGGCACACTAAATCCGTCGTCCTACCGCTGGCTTGGTGTGGAAGTTTGGAGATAGTGGTGCCAGATCAGGTGTCGTGATCGTAATCTAAACGCGTTCAAAATTACGAGGTCCGTCCCTAGCCCTAGTGTTGCTTTAAATCGGAGCGTTAATATGATTAAACTTAATTTCAAATTTATTGTGGACATCCGGTTTTAAGTATTATTTTGATGCAATGTAATGAATTGTAAAGAAAATTGAAAATAAATGATGAAATAGAAATAAAGTCATGATGATAAAATAAATAATATTTTTTAACACTTCATTACTATATAATAGAGTTCTTTTTCATTAGTGTGACTTATAATAAGGGTGTCGAAGCAGTACTTGAAACACTTTTTATATAAGAAAATATTTTTAAATTGAATTTGCTTTCTTACTGCATCACTGAATCAGTATAGAAATTTTTTGAATATATATATTAATCTTTTTCGGTTGAATGCCATCTTAAAATCATCTCTACTAATAATTAAGATTCTTGTGCATTTACGTGTGTTGCCGATGTTTAGGCAGAACAGTTTGAATAACGACTATAAAATTTGGGATGAATTAATTTCAAAAGTTAGAAATGTTATCTTGAAGCAATTGTTTTAAATTTTGATTAAATAAACGAAATTAAATTTCAAAGCGATTATTTCTCAAAACTGTGCAAATTTCGCTAAGCCATCGTCAAACTAATAAAATAAATATCTTTTTATCGATACAAATTAAAGCTTGCAATATATTTCTGAAATTAGATAATTTTTAATAATTCTTTTACATAACGTAAATATTAAACAAACTAGAGAAGATAGTAGTTTCAGTGATGTTCCCTTTTCAGATGAAAACAACTGTTATGTATCACATCAGACTTAACATATGTCCTTTCTATTATCAAAACTGTTTGGTTCTTTATATATTTAAGAATCATTTGGGTTTTTTTATTGATTTTTAGTAAGAAAGTTTTATGGATTATGTTTTTCTCAGAACATTATTGAATTTAAAAAACAGTTGGAACCTTTATTTTTATTTCAACTTTTTAATCTGATTCTTGATATGAAGGACTTAATTAAATATCTTGCATTACAATTTTTTTAGCATCCATAATTTGATAATTAAAATTTAAATTTAAATATTTTTTTTTCTATTACAAATAATTTTTTCTCGTATAAGATTGAAGAAATTATTTAGACACGTTCTGAAATATAAGTAGATAGATCTTACACTAATGTATATTTTTCTATCAGTTATAAAAGTAATACTTTTAGAGCTTTAGAAATGAAAGTTTTTGTAAGTTCGAAATACTTTTTTCAGTTAATTAAAAAAATCAATTACTTTCATTCGATAAACATGGCCTTCATTATATTGCCTTTCTTTGTAGATTAAATTTCAAAAAAGAAGCTTATAATGAGCTTATAAAGATTAAAGATTAAAGACGTTTTGTAAGAACTTGCACAGGCAAAATTTTAGAAGAGATCAGAACAAATTTTCAAAAAAAAAAAAAAAAATTATCTTCGCTATGATAAATATTGATGGATATTAATAGATTTTTTTTCCCATCACAAACTTTTAACAACTTAGTTTCGTGATTATTTGGATCTTAAATCTGTTTTTTTTATAATATTGTACAATGTTAGGAAAAGTAAAAGTTTCAAAAGCTTTCTTGATATATTTTTATGTGCTCAGAATCATGTTAATATCTGGAAACATGGAATGATTGCGTATATCTTAACAAAATATAAAAAAAGCATAAAAGCATTTTTCAAATGACTGACGGTATTTTAGTATTAGATACCTTTGCTTACCTTGAGTCAAAAGGTTAAGGTTAAAGTTAATACTTTGGTTTGAACTGAAATTTTGAATCGATTCCGTATGTAGTAATAATATTAATCTTGAAGTGGACTCAAATGCAAGGGAAATTTATGCAAGGGAGGCAGACAGCTGATCAAAAAGTACGATTGTTGATTTCTAAAACTTTAAGTGTTATTTTAAGTCTTAAAATAATATACATAAAAAAACTGCGTGTTTATATGTGCTTCATTTTCTTTTTCATCTTAATAATTAATAGTAGAAGGAAAGAAGATGAAATTGTGAAATTGTTGCAAAATGGATTTCGAGAAATTATAAGTATGCTCCATATGTTGCAATACGGTTTTTATGCATATTATTTATATTATAAATATTTATTTTCAACTAGTTACCTAACCAACCAACTATAGTTATGTCTCTATATCATTAATTTTAAATTTTTAAATTACAGTAAAACCATTCATAGACGGTTTAAATTTATTCTAATATAACATAGGATCTTTAAGCATTACTTGCATTAATTGAATCAAAACAACAACACATAACCAAATGTCGCGTATTTTAATTCCGGAAACTTCTTAAACAGTGTTATTGAGGTTAAATAAAATTCATCTGCATTCTTCTTTTTGTCAGAAATGAAATTGCAAATATATCTGTTTGTTTGTTGTTGTTTCTTATGGCACTTGCCACTGACAAGCCCACTGTTACGAAGACAGCGATTAAAGACTGAGGAGGAACGTCTCTTATTTTTTATAGCAGCGCCAACTAGGGCCAAGAGTACGACTTTGCCACTCACGCATCACTCCTTCGCTTGCACAACCCCTTTTTACAGGAAGGCACATTCACACATCTCACAGATAGAACAACAGAAGAACAACCATGCCCAAACCGGGACTCGAACCTGGGACGCCCAGATCACGGGGAAGACGCGCTACCCCTATGCCAGGACGCCGGCAAGTATATCTGTAATTATTAAATATAAAAATACTCAGTTTAGAAATAGTAAGTAGTGTTTTGGGAAATTTTAATAACCTTTTGAAATCAAAAAAATTTCTTTACACTTCATACTATAATGCAAGTGAGGACAAAAACATGTATTATTGATATTTATTCATTGTTAAATTATATGTATGTTAAATTTTATTTAAAGACTACTTAGTTTTGGTATTAAAGGTTTAAAATCTTTTAGCCTGATTAGTCTTTTGATACCAGGCATTCTATTTAGAAATTTTGTTGGAGTATAAATAAATAAAAAAGAATTAAAGCAGTTTAAATTTCATTTACGAAAAGTTTCATAATTATATTTTAACTTGATAATATATATTTTCATATAATTATTAAATTAGGGATATGGAAATATTTTCAGAGTTGAATTTCAAATAAGTTTATAACTCACGAAATTCTCTAAATAAAGCATTAAAATAGGAAAGGAATTTGATTTTTTTCCTATTTAAATAAAAAAGATCTGTTCTAAACAAATGAGTTTTATAAATCCATTCATGTAAATTATTAATTTGAAATTAATAATATTGCTATTTTTCATTAGATAGTTAAATTTTAAAATTATGTATGAATATGGTTTTGAAAACCAATTTTAAAATTAAATGAATTATTCAAAGCGTTTGAAAATACTTAGGCTTAGGCTTTAACTCTTTAAATATTTTCCGAATAAGTATCTGAGATTGATTTAATGTAAATATGTAAAAAAATATCCTCATACATAATTTACTATTTTTTACAACTTTTTTCAGCATCCATGAACAAATCATTCTTTATCTCTGGTCATTTTTTTCGTATTTTTTACAAAGATTTTCCTGACACTCAGTTTCCTGAAAAAACGAAAAGGAGCCTTATAGCAAGTATGCTAATCAACTTACTTCGCTCAAAGCAACCCAGTGATCGACTTCTTCCTCAATGTGGATTCTGAGAACGGTCACGGGTCCGACTGTCGGAATGATGGAACCTTCTGCAACGCCAGATGTATCGGAGAAGCTGCCCACCACTAAGAACCTGTCAGACGTGTTGGGATAGGGAATTAGTTCCGGAAACTTCGGAGTGACCGCTGGGAGAACTTGCACAGAAGCGTTGACCAGAATATCTTCTGGGTGATCCACGCATCCACTTCTAAAGAAGTACCTAGGAGCAGGAATTGGGTAGAAATAATTTATAAAAAATACGGATGGGCAATATTTTTTATATTGGGTTAGGCATAATTATCATGCGTTTTTTTTTGACGTCCTATATTTTAATAAAAATTTACAATATTATTTCTTAAATTTATGGATGAAAATATTCTTCTATTTTCAGGTTATAAAAATGCGTGTCGATAATCATATTCATATTCGTCATATTATGCTGCACCACTTTGAGGAAAGATGGAAAGCAGCGCAGTCATTTCGCTATCTCAATAAATTTTTCGGTGAGAGCACAATTAGCAAAAGTCGATGCAAGGACTTATTTGCCAGTTTTAAATGCGGAGGCACTAGCTTAGAAGCCAGAGTGAGGTGGACCATCGAATTTCGACGAACAAGCACTTTTGGAATCCGTGGAAAGAGATGAAAACTTGACAACTTGAATGTTGATCAAAAACTTTAATGTGGATTATTCAACCATCGTTCATCGTCTTAAAAAGCTTGGAAAGGTATGACGAATGGCCTGATGTGTCCCCCACGAACTCAGTGACAATAATAAAGCCAAATGTGTCCAAATTTTCAACGAAACGAGCGGGATCCGTTTCTGAAGTATCTTGTCACTTGGGATGAATCATGGCTTCTCTTCAGAAACCTCAAAAGAAAAAAGGTCTGCATTTCGCCAGGGGATTCATGAAAAGAAATAACTAAGGACGTGCACTTTAAGAAGGTAATGTGATGTGTTTGGTGAGAAGGAAGCGGAATCATCCATTGGGAAATCATTTTTAACGCGTAGGACGTTAACGGTGGAGCGGCGACGATGAGTGTCAACATGGAAGATTCCAGACAAAAACGGGCAACGGCAATTAAATATCAATAGAGATGTCTACCTGGCTCAACTGCACAGCCTTCACATTGCAATCGAAAAGAAAAGACCGCACAAAAAGAGCCGTACCGTTTTCCATTACGATAATGCGCATCCACATGTTGAGCTTCGTGTTGTGGAATGCATCGCCAATAATGGCTGGCAATTGCTTTCACATTCGCCATATTCTCCAATAGAAGCGGCTACCGACTACCGACTACCACGTCAATCAGTAGCTAAAAAACTGGCGTGAGAATAAATTTTATGACAATTTCGATAACTTGGTGGATTTCAATGCATGGATTGCCTTCAAAATCCATGAATTCTCTGCCCGTGGAATCGACCGTCTTCCAAGCAAATGGGAAGCAATGACTAAGCTCCGGATTAACAATTAAAAATGTTACTGTTGAATCTGTATACTTCCTTTTCCATAATAAATAATGTTCAAAAATGCCTGATAATATCATTTAAAAACGCCTGATAACTATGCACCAACCCAATATACAAATGTACGTAACATTACATTTCTTTACATGTATAACAATAATTTATAAGAAATGTAAGTATTGGATAATAGTAATCTAGAAAATATAAATAATATTATTCACAGTACTATTTATTGCATAGCAACACAAATACTTAAATTTGTTAAAACAAACAAAAATGGTTAAAACGAACAAAAGTTGTTAAATTGAAATATACTGTTAATTAACAAAGGTAAATTAACATTTACCTACAGCTAGAAACATTGCTTTTGTTTGCTTAACTGGCTTAATGCGCATAGTTTAGCGTATGAGCAGTTATAGGCTTCAATCTGTCAAAATTTAATCAACTAATTCGTGGAAATTCTTAATTAATCATAAATAAAAATAAAAAACTTTCAGCAACACGTTGCAATTCAAAGTACAGTCTGTAAATTTTTTTCTTGCTTTTTTCTAGTATATTTTTATAGCACAGTAAAGTTTGTAATTCCTGATTGTTTTTACCACCGGGGGACGACACTTCAGACTTGATGCTGAGGAACTTCCAGTGTGATTGCTAGTGGATACAGAAATGGAATGGGTCAGTTACTTCCTACCAATGACCGGACGTGCTTCTTTTAGAGGAGTTGTACCGTAGGTCTCTTATGATTCAACTTTAATTCCCATCTATGCTGTCGCGGTGTCCAGGTATTCAGATTTATTCGTGGACCTTCGAGGAGATTAGATTAGGTGTTTATGGTATCAGAAAGTCATTTAAATTGAGTAGGGATGAGACGTGGAGATCTAGTGGAAAGGTAACAGCTTCAAGGGTGGAGGGTCTCAGATTCGAAACCAATTTCCCAGAGAAAGTGCAGCGTAAGCTAGCTTAAAGCTCGTTTAATCCGCAATTAAAATACTTTATGCTGGTATAGTAGTGAAATTTATAAAACAAATTCAAGTGTCGGACTCAGTTCAACAATCGCCAAGTCCATCTCAAAATAACACTTATCTTGCTTTAAAAGGTCATGATTATAACTTAACTAAAAAAAAATCCTCCTATTGGAAGATCGTGAGAGATGGGCATGAAATGTTGCTGCAAACTGAATATGCAGGTTCGAACTCTCCTGATTGGTACATTTATTATCAGTGATTGTGTTGTATTGATTTCCGATTATGAGTCATGTCACTTCTTTGAAGACTATATACGAAGAATGGTGAAATTAATTAACATGCCACTATTCTTGTATTATTGTCGTTACAGCTCATCTATTCAGATGAGAGAGAATCATGATGCCGATGTTGATCTTGTTAATAATTTATTAAGTGTATATAGGTCACGACCATAGTTGAGTTCTTGCGGAAGTACTGCAATCCCCAAAAATTCAACAGTACTGCCATCCTTTAGATTCTTTCACATTTGAAAACAATGCCAATTCAAAGAATCATCTGAATCTAAAAGATTTCACTAAAATGTGAAAAATAAATACTCTCCAATTACTTCCATTTCCTGTTTCGAAGAAGTAATAAAATTAGGACTTTAATACTACACTAGAGATTTTGATTTCATTATCCAAAACTGTACTTTAAAGAGTAGAATCTGAAATTAAATCAAAATCAGTAATATATCCAAAAAATTCTGCTTCGTTTCCATCTATCTATATACATATTTGAAGACGCGTTTAAATTCTAGCGAAGTGAAATAATGATAATTTCTTTTCGTGAAAAATTATCTAATCATCTTGCCTGAATTCTCTAATTTCATCCCGAATGTTTCTCCTATACTCTCTATTCACTGCGCTCTCGCCCTTTTCACTGTCAATCACATTTCATTTATCTAGCTTCTCAAAATTTGCATTCATCAAGTTTATTTGTACTCGGACATGCAGACAGATACATTTCCTCTGAACTCACCACCAAATTCCATTGGTCTAGTTAGAAGCGCATTTGTGCTATCATGTTCGTTAACACACATATTCAGACTCATGAAAGTTTAAACCGTGAGATGCGTTAAATCTGCGATTTTTTTTTACAGCTCATCTTTTGGATGATTACATTATTATCCTTTTGGATATTTCATAAACAGCAAAGTAGAAAGGATGAAAAGGAAAAGGACGTTTAAAATAAGCCTAAGAAGCCTTGTTTTGTACTATTCCTTCTTTTATAAACAACGTGCATGAATTTTAAAAATTAAAAAAAAAAAATTCTAAATATAGATAAAAATTTGCTATTTATTTTATTAACTGTAGCAAATTATCTTTTTGTGCTTTGGTTTTTCAATGACGCCTTTCATGATTTCTTTACCTCATAATGTCTTCTATAATCTCTCACTCTCTTTTATAATCCTCACACGAGAAATCATTAGACACTATGTAAACAAGATTTAAGACTGGTCCTATGTTTTTTTTATGTTTTTTTTTCTTATTTTATATATTCTTTTCTTTTTTAAAAATTTTTGTTAGTTTGTTTAATGATTCCATTTCTTTTACTTTTTATATCGTAGTATGGCCGGTGTAAAAAAAATGTCAGCTATATGTGTAATCATTTAATTCCTGTGCGTGGATTTTTTTCATTTTAAAGATAATCATTAACTCACTCATTGGATGCAATACATTAAAAATTTTCTGCACAGAGTATCTCTTGCACCTTGCTGGAAGTAAAGGTCAGACAATATGCTGTTACTTATGTCGTGTTTTGTCACTTTTAGAGAAATAATTACAACAATTAATTTCTCATAAATATGAATCTGAAATAATACAAACCATCAGAGGTCATTAGATCAGAGGTGCTCATAAAATGACAGGCTACTTCGATAGTTGGAAAATTTTCTTATTAAGATTACTTTTCTTAAAATGCAGATGCACATTATGGGTACACATCACACCCAAATAAAATATAATTTTAATAATTTTTTCTGAAATTAGAATGTATTTAATATTAATAAAATTAATTAAATTAATTAAACTGAGTCAATTTAATTGAGCTTCAATTATTAGACTGGGCTAATCTTATTAAACTTCTATCTTATCGTTAACTATAAAGATCTTTAAAATTCTCTGGTAATCCATAATAAAATGATCCTTAAAATTTTGTCTCTAAATTGAAATTTCTGAGATAAATTAAAAGAAAAATTAAATAAATTCTCAAAACTTCCATTCAATTTATAGCAAAAATAAAGCATAAAGTCAAATTCTTTGAAGAATATGTCATAAGCAATACGTTCTTTAAGAAGTTTTTAATTTAAAAAAGTTAACTTCCCAGCCAACATCAAGTGCAACAATATCAAGCATGGTATTCTAATGCAAGAATCGATTTAATAAATATCGCTTCGTCTTAGATATTTATATCGAACTGCGCGAAATAAATTATGCATAATCATCGAAGCAGAATAAAAAAAAAATACATTGAGTAAAACAGACAGAATTAAAACTGTGTTTACATCTGTTCTCCAAATCCTACATAGTTGTTTTCAACCATTTTAAAAGACATTTCGCTAATTTATAAACGATAAAATGTGATGCGATTAGTAGAAAGTCAGAAAATATTTTAATCGAATTTACGCTGCCTTCGCAAAGTCTCCTTTAAAATGACAAGTAAAAAGAAAAATTCCACGAATTCGTAAACATAATCTTCAAGCTATCCAATTATGGGAAACGCAAAACTTTCTTTAGAGATGCCCTTGCCTGCGTAATCCTTTAAATCGCCCAGGAAGGCGCCTTCTGCAGCTGAAAGTCAGGAATGATCAGTCGTAATAAATCTTGTAAAAGGGATTACGAATACAAGCTTTTAGCATTCGACTAAACTAAATTAATTAACGAACCCAATCTCATACCTGAAAATTGTCGGCTTCTTTATTTTTGTTGCAAGGCTCTACTGCTTTAGGTAGTTAGCGATTCCGGGATCATTCTTGATAATTCAGAACGTGTTCTAATGCATGTACTTAGCGTTGGAATATGGCATTCCTTTCTAGTTTATTCTTACATTTTCAACTTCAAAGTGCTTTCGCAGTATATATTTGAACATAAAATTCACACATAGATACTATTGGGTGTAACTGAAAATATGTAAATTAGACCGCATATTGGTCCGATGTTTATTCAAGTTAATGTTTCTTTAATGATACTCTTCCATTTGGGAATCTGAAGTCTAAGCTTAATTATTCTTCAACTATTATATTATGAAAATTATTCCAGTCACGAGGCTCCTTAAAAGAATAGTTATGGTGATTTGAATAAATTAAAATAAAACTAAAATCTGCGTTAACAACTATGTTTTAATGACCTTGTCTAATCAGGTACAATGTATCTTCTAAAAGAGCTAACGAGCATAAGAATATAATATTGAAATGAATAACAGAATCAATTAATGAATGCAATCATATAGATGGAAAATATTAGTCTTATTATTCGTACAGCCTGGCTTGACAAAGTTTCTAGAAATTGCGAACCTTCAAACTTATTTCTGACCAAGCAGAGAATGTATCCACTTATGATAGGAATATTTATAGTAAAAATAAAGTTACTTTCTCATGATAGTTCCTTCCAGAAATAATTATCTCAAATAATTTTGGAACTGAAAGATATTAAAGCAAACAGTTGCAGTTTCGAGTCTTATTAAATGCTTGTTAAGGAAAGAGGGGAATTAGTTGGAATAAATTTAATTCATATTTAGGAATGTTAATATTTCTTCCAACTAACTAGGAACATTCGAAATTTACGAGATATGCCATTACCGCTTTATTACGAAGATAATATTATGAATAAATCCCTTCAAACCATATAAATTAAACAAATTGAAATTAATATACAATTATTTAAGATTTGTTTATGACAGAAATAGATTTTAACTAGAAATAATTGAAAAATATGAAGTCTAACTACTCTTCTGATTATTCTATTATACATACTACTAAGGTTTTGTAAAAAAAGAAAATCAAAATTTGGACAATTCTAAATCATATTTATTCAGATTGAATTGAACTTAAAATTTCATTCAATTTCAATTAAAATTATGAATATTATGTAACCTTTATCTCAGGGACCATATTTTATGAAACTGATATAAAAATATTTTTATGGAAAAATATCAATTAATCCAATTATTTTGATAATTCTGCAGAAATAAATAACTGAATTAAATTTATCATTTCTTTTATATGTAATTGTTTACCTGTTTTTATATGTTTCTAAGAAGTTACGAAAATCAGAGCTTGGAGTTTTCTCAAAGCTAATTTTCCTAAAAATAATGAAATTTTTGATTTTCTTAAAATATTGATATTCAAGGCTTCATGACTCTTTATATCTTAATCATATTTGGTAGCAGAAAATTGAAACGGTTTAATAATTTAATAGTTAGAGAATTAATAATAGTTTACTGAACATGATACTTCACTACGAATATTGTATTGTATACAATTTAGTCTTCAATTTATTTAGATTTTCATTTATTAATAGGAACAAAATAAATTATTATTATTCATTTCATTTAAATCCTTTTGAAAATAAAACTAATGGAATTTTACGATGAATCAAAGACATTTTTATTGAATCTTCTTTTTATTAATTGATAAATATATTCTTTAGTACATATAAGATTTCATTGCTTATAGATTCTACTTCATCTAATCATATTTTTAAAAATCATGTTTGGTTTTAAAAAAATGTGTAATACATGAAATTTAATAATTTCCGCTTCAAAATAAATTGAATATTTTAGGAGAGCTGTCAAAAAACAGAGATCTAAAGCAAAATAAACATGATGTTTCAGGCTTCTAAAATAGTATGGGCTAGTCGTATGACTATTGAAATTTGAAGATTATGAATGATTTGCTAGAGATGCTATTAAATTGAAGTTACATAAAATAGTTATATGAAAATTTTAGCAATCCTTAATCTCTTTAAACTAGCTGGTCGCCAAAGACGGATTGTATCATATAAGCTAGTGAACTGATATTGGTATACTAACGGAAAATTAAGACAAGAAACTATAAAAACTGTTAAATTTTATATAAAACTCATCGTACATTTTTCAATATTTTCAACTTTTAGTTTTATTAGATGAATATATGGCTTTAAAATTAAATTTTAAAATTGAATTAAATTTTTTGCGTTTTAAAATAAAATTTTAAAACTCAATGTTCTAAAGTTGCTATTTTAATTCCTTCTTAAACGATGAAAACTCTACTGAGATACAATTGACTCTATCGACACCACCACTATCATTATCATTTCACCACTACCGGGAAAATGTTTGATCTTCACTCATTTAATGTTCTGAGTAAGGTTTGGAACATAGAGAATATTTGTGCGAATCCTCTCTCGATGCTTCGAATCTTCTGTTCCAAAGTAATGAATTTGTACTAGGCCACTGAGGCTCTAGGATACAATATCAAAAATAATTTAGAGATTTTTTTTGACTGCCTGTAATGTTTACCGTAAAGATAATTAAGGCGCCACACTTGTTTCAGTTTCAGTTTCATTGCGCATCTTATCGAAAGAAAAAAATAGGAAAAGTTTACAGCAATGCCTAAGGCGAAATGCAATGAAATATTTTATAATATTCTCATTAATATTTAACATACCACTATTTTATCTTTTATATTATCTAATCTCTAAAAACATTTTCTTACGCAAGTCATTTTTAAAATTAAAATTTTTTATTGTATCTTAACATTGGTATTTCACGAAATGTATCTTAACAATAAGATACCAAAATAGTATCTGAATGATCATCTCTATTCTTTCCGTTCTATTTATTGTTTTGTTGTTTTATTACAAACCGAAGATATAACTTTTTTCAGCTCAAATTATTATTTCCTGATAAAACAAAAGTCAGGAACAATGAGAAGGTTTCAGTTTATTATTTCATTTAGATTTATTAAAATATGTATTCATTATCCATTTGTGCTTGTATCGCTTTGCTATCGGCACTTATTTAAATGCAATCAATGACATTTTCAATTCTTAAAAGCAAATTATTCTAATAATACATTGCAGCGATTTAAAAGGTTTTAGACCTTTTTAGTTCTCTGATATATATACTTAACACCTGCAAAAAGGTGTTTTTTTTAATGAGGGCTTAAAGAGGTAATCAGAATAATCAGGGGCACATACGATCGAGCTATTTTAATAGCTCAGAAATACATTAAATCTATTGTTAAATATCATTTAAATTCAAAAATGCTAAGTATACTTAGCACAATCCCGTTCGTGGTGCAAGGGTTTCGTAATGGCATTAAGTTACAGCGTTTGCCATTACAATTTAACTTCCAGAAAAGCTTCCAGTAATGAAACACCATTGTGTTGTGTTCCTTATGTCTAAGATATGTATTTTTTAATTCTCAATACTTGTTAGTGAATTTATTTATTTAAAATTCAACATTAATTTTTTTAAAAAATGAACAAAACCAGTTGACATAGTTGGACTTTCGTAAATTTTTTTATCCTTTCTATTAATGATTTTATGCATATTTTAACTTTATTATTTTTATTTTTGATTATTTAAATACAGTAGTTTAGGGTATTTTAGCTCATTTCTTAACGTAAAACAGGGTTAAGGTGTTATTAATAAAATGTGATCAGATTTCAACAATTTTATTTTTATGCAATGAAGCAATCCGCCTAACCGTCAAATACAAAATGAATTTCAAACTTTTATGTAAGACATTACCGAATTTGAATTGCCAATAATTCCATGATTTCTAACTAAAAAAATTCAATAAAATTATTTTTCAATTACTTAATATTAAGTGGTAAGTCTCTATTCAACAGCGAACATTCGATGATATTTATACCCTTAACGCTCCGTGGTAAAGTGTCTTACCCCTTTCAGACTATTCCTTATTTCATAAGGTAACGATAAATAAGCGAACTTTTAATGTTTAAGTATATCATAATATAGCCACCAAAACTTTATTTATCGATGCTCCAAAGTTATGCCCTATAAAAGATTAGGCAAAAAAATCCAAGAAAATAGTTTTGCATTTTTTTTTAAATGTTCTATATTTTTTGTTTTTATTTTTTTTTTAAATCTCGGAGCATCTTCACCATAATGTCCTTCCATATACTGAGTAATTTAATTTTACTTTAAGTTTTTTTTAATCATCAAAATGGAATTGATGATTAAAAAAAACTTCCCAGTTTTTTCGAAAAAAACTTCCCCCCCCTCCCAGTTTTTTCGCCGAAGTGAACTGAAGTGTATTGGAAAAATTCAATAAAAATGCAAACTTTGTAACGAAGTAAATCAATGAAAACAAATTAAGGAAAGGTTATTTATCCTCATTTAGGGAATCTAACCTAAAGTAAATGAAGATTTGTTCGACTTTATTGCATGAGGTAGATTACGAAAATTGGAAATACATAGCATCCATTAGTCATGAGTTCGCTGACAATAAATCAGGTCGAAATCAGATTAGGATAAGGAGACTTGCCCGAAGACAGACTGGAGAAGAAGTAGAGGATAATGGAGAAGTTTTATTGGTTGATAAATGAAGATAATTAGTCAAGACTGTAATGATGGAAAGATAAAGTCGCGACATTTTGCTTCGTTTAGATAAGTGCTTTAGTATATATTGCATAAATTATGCAATTCATCCTTTTAAATAAACGATCAAAAACCCATTTAATAGATGGCTTGGCATTTATCAAGAACGGACTTAGAATAAAAATGTCAAAGGAGCGAAAGGAATAAGGATCTCGTCTTTCCACAAGTTTATAATATTCAGCCTTACATTATATCTCATATAATTAAAAAAAATTAAATTAACAGGATAATATTTCTTTATTTTAATGTCTTTTCTTTTAAGTTTATAATTTTAACAAATTCGGCTTATGAGATAGCTTGAAATGTAGTTTATGTGGGTGAAGACCTCGTTTTTAAAACTCTTGCTTTTTTACAAGTGTAATGGAAATTTAGTTGGAGATAAGAAATTAGATTAAAAAAGTCTGTACCTGCAACACATTTATTTATACGATGACACACTTAAGTGAATCAACCAAAATTTATAATTCTTGGCCATTTGATACCGTGTTCATATTTCTTTTCTCTTATATATTCAGTTTTTATAGAACCATTTATCTTTCATGCTTTTATGAAGGTTGTGATTCTGGAAACAATTTTCATTATTGAAAAAAAGAGGATACAATAAAAAAAGCATCCCAGCCTAGAAATTTTCAGGTAAATAAAACTATTCTAAATAACCATTGCAAAATATTCCTGATTTAAGAAATCCTGTAATATAAAAACTTTTACTGAAAATATTTCTTTTCATTTTATACATCTAACTGTAGAAGAGGATTCATTTTAAAGGCCGAGATTCAGTTTTTTATTGATAATCTATTCGTTCAATACTTGCCCAGTAATGCGTAATAGCAATTCTTTGGCACAAGTATGACGCAATATAGTCTTTTCTGGATCTTGTACCATCAAAACTAACAATCGAATCCTTGAGCGCATCACAGCAGAAATAATGTTATTCAGTTTATGTTAAACAGCCCTTATTTAGAGCCACAAATACTATAATATGATAATAATAGTAATAATCGCATATAAATATATAAACGTAAGGGTATATACTTTTCTTATTACAAATTTCAAATATTGGATTCACGTTTCCTATAAAAATACAAATCCTCCTCATTCCAGAATTAATATTTTATTTAAATCATAAATAATTTATTTCGAAATGAAAAATAACGATTGACTGCAATTGAACCTTAAAGATTAGCTCAAACAGCCAGCACTTGTGAAATTTTTTTCCATATATCTTCTTTCTGTTTAACATTCAATAAATTGCGAAACTCTCCTTATATGCTTTTTAGATATTATTGTTATGTTCGCCTTTTTTTCACATTCGGAATAATATCTGCATCAAACTCGATACTGAAAACGTAATCAGTTATCTTTATTCGATAATAAATTTGGAACCAGATTCAATTCTGGTTCCACCGATTGCCGTGAAAGCGGATTAAGAGCGCATTAAATCCGTCGGGAGCAAATTTTCTTCATCTGGTATGCTACGGAAGTTCGAAAGACTCAGGAGTAGCCATCTTCCTCTGATTTCAGTTTAAACTTATGAGATCCATCCTAGAATATCCCATCTGCTGCTTAAAAACAGGAAATAGATATTAATGAACTGAACTTTATTAAATTATTTGATGAATTTTACTGGCAAATATGTCCAGTGTAAAGGATGATAAAGAATGTTATGGGTGGTTGATAAAATAGAATACCGTCATACTACTACAACTCCAAGCATTTAATATAGCCTAATCATCTCGTTTATGTTTGTTACCAAATCCTATAAACGCATACTGGGTCCGAGCATCTGAGCATTCTGATATTATCTCTAATATGCCACGTAAGCCGCATGGAAAAGATACCTAAAAACAAGCATAAAAATGGATGATGAAAATCAAAACATTTCTGCTTACCTCTCAATTAAAACAGGCGGTGAAAAATGAAATGTTATGTTGTCGCCTTTCATTGGCATGAACGACCAAAAGTACGTTTCGCCTTTATAAGCTCTGGAAAGAGTGTGATCTCCGTATGTCCTTAGAGTAGTGCGCAATATAGCTTTCGGATTGCGAAGAGGATAGCGGGCGAGAGTTTTTCCAAACTGTTTGTCCTGCAATGAGAAATACAAGCATGCAATGAGACTATGTTTCAATAAATACTAATTAGAAATATTCCAAAGTTTAAAAGATAGCAAAACACAACTGAACTGCTTTATATTCCCGCACTTCCAGCAAGAACAAAAATCACTATGGTATCCAATTGAATGTATTTTGTATTAACAGTTTATCAATGAATCATTCGATCCTCAGCTCTGAATAGAGAATCGGTTTAAGAGTCGAAATAAAATGCCATAAAGATATACCATCTAAGTTGGCTTAGCATTCCATTAACCTGTTATAAAAGTGAATATTCCTATGTGAGTGAATACCCTCCGTTTTATCCAAATCGGAGAGCCCTCTAAAAAATGGGGATGAGCAGTTTTCATTATGGCAGTTGATTCTCGTTCCTCTAGTTGATGAAGTTGGAAACGAGTCTCCTCCACTTCGATAACGGCACGTGTCTCCGACAGGAGAGACTGTGCCGTTGCCAGTGCTGATCATTAGAACTCAATAATCATTTCAGTTATAGTGCAATCGTGATAATTGATAGTTAATTACGCCAGATTTGAAGGGAAGGAGGGTATGACTTTTTTTGAAATTCCTCCATTTTAAGCATTTGGAGAAGTATATAGAACTTTTTGATTGCCCTTCAGATTGAATTTTCTCTTTTGCTCACATCAACAATACTGTATGAGTAGAAAGTTTTTATACAAGGATATAAAGGATTAAAAGAAATATTCAAAGTGATTAAATATTCTAAAGTAACAAAGATTTGGCATGATATCAGTATAGATGCAATATATATATATATATATATATATATATATATATATATATATATATATATATATATCTTAGTTAAAAATATCACATCATTCAAAGTCTTTTATTTTTACTGAATTAAAAATATTGCAGATTTACATTTCGTGGCTGAGTTCAGAATTAGATAAGCAATATTGAATCGCATAATTATAAGTACATTTCATACAAATCTTAGTTTAAATGCAATTTAATTAAAGAATAAAGCTGCAAGAAATTTAAAAAAAAAGTGTTAACGGTAAAGATGATCTATTTTTTTTATTTTTTATTTATTTTTTTTGAAATGGTGAGGACAAATTTGTGACTAAACATGCAACTGAATCAGTAATCGAAAAAGATACAGTACCAATACCCACTACAATATTAAATTATTACTTTTAGCAAATATTCACATTTAATGGATGAAATAACTTTGTATATCCCCCCTCCCCCGAATCTATGCGAATTTGTCATAATCAGACACGAAAAGATTAAAAAAAATGATTAATAATGCAAGGAGGAATGATTACCGTAAGCTTTTGAACTTTCCCCTTCAATGACGAATGTGTACCAACGTGCTGGAAAAGCGACGGGCGATAATGTATCCACACATTATCCTTTTGCTTTCTACAATCCTTCTGTAAAGAAAAAAAAATATTCTTACAGACTGTTAATATATTTTCAAATGTATAGGATACTCCACTCTAGTTTTAGGCTTGTACCGAGCTCTTATTATTATTATTATTTTACAATCTGAAATATCTAACATTTTAGAATTTTTTGTCAATTTTTTCATTGATTAAGTAACTTGATTATTCTTTAATTTTATTTCTTTAGTTTGATACATAAAATCGTTGTTCCATCTATGAAGATAAATAGTGGGAATTATATCTAGTATACAAAATGAATTTTTGTTTGTTCGTATTTTATCTGCTTCCATACTGTGAATCCGATTGCGATACAACTCTTCCAACGTATTGCTTGCACTTGCGCAAAGACTATAGGCATCGTACAATTATTATATATAAAATAAAATGAACTTTTGTGTGTTTGTTTTTTATCCATTGTCGTACCATTCATCTGATTGCTATAAAATTTTGCCATTTTATTGCTTATAGAAAATTCAGGTTTTTCACATGGCCAGTTTTATGAGGGATGTTACCAATCGGACAGCCAAGAAATGTATTTGTTTTTGCTAAAAACGAAAAAACAACAAGAAAAAAGAATATTATATAACAAAAAAAGGAGAATATTATTTATATTCTCCTTTGTATATCGTTCAATTTCTGTGAATGTATTCATTGTCGGCAAGAAAATAAATATTCCTTTTGTCATTACTAATTAAACAAGATAGCTATTTCAAATTTCAAATGATATTTCCAAAATTATTTCTTCTGAGGCAGCAACGTGCCGAGTACCAGCTAGTTTATTATAAAAATGAACACATTCATATTGCAATTCTTTCAAAATACAATTCCAGAAATTACCTAATATAGTTCAATTAACTTTTTTTGGGTATATCTGTGTTATTGAAATGACTTTCATAAATTAAATTTTCGAGTTTATTATCATCGTCGTTTTGACACTTGTAC
Source organism: Argiope bruennichi (assembly GCF_947563725.1). NCBI lineage: Eukaryota > Metazoa > Arthropoda > Arachnida > Araneae > Araneidae > Argiope > Argiope bruennichi. The sequence goes on along the minus strand of NC_079153.1, from coordinate 5,489,196 downwards.
AAGAGTAAAATAAATCTAATATCTTGGATTAAAAATAGAATATCAAAGAAATGATAATTAGACATGCAAGTCCATAATTTCAACAAATTTCTATGAATTATTTAAGATATGTGTCTGCGAAGTATGCAAATTTCAGCAGAATTTTTTAAGCATTACTCTTTTAAGTACAAAACGAATTTAAAACTAGAAGGATATTATGAAAAAAAATATTAAAAATTTAAAATAAAGGGAAAAGAGAGAGAAAGATGAGAAGGAATGCTACCGTTTTCATTGATATTTAATATATTCACTTTGATTCAATGAAGTTTCGAGAAAGTAGTTATGAGAGAGGGAAAAAGATTTCATCTGTAAAGAATTCAAGAAGGAACTGTTTGCAGCGTGGAATTAATTTTGCTTATTTCTTATTCATCTGACTTCAAACGAGGATATGAATTATACGTATCGTAAAAGTTTAATTCGTTTCCTTTGAAAAGTTATTAAGTCTTTAGGAAGGCAGAGAAATCAGCTTTTCCTTAAAATTAGAATAATATATTTCTTTTTTACTACGATTGCAACAGAAATATGATTTAATAAAATGGAAACGAAGAAGGCAATTTCCTGTAACAATGGTACAGTAGATTTTATAGTTTAGAAAATGCAATTTTGATCAACATTTTGAAATATTTATGTTGCAACTTTAAATATGGTCTGAAGTTAAAGTTCTAGAAATAAGAATAATATTGAAATAAAACTGAAAAGCGTTTCTTAATAGTTTTGTAATATTTTAAAGCTTATATAATAAAATGCAATTTTTAAAGTAAATTACAACAATTTTAACGAAATATGATTACTTTGGCGCAGATGTATAGAATGTGCCAGAATTTCATCTATAAGATCCAAACATATGATATTGTCAAGTAGAAATGAACTTGCAATAAGATGCAATATCTAAACAGATTTATTTTGCCGTAGTACTTTACACGAACAGAACGGCAGCTGAAGACTTATTCAGCTGTAGTTTTTATATACCTGAAGGAATGTTCAAGAACATTCAATCAGGGGGAATATTTACATATATTTTTACATACGTAAAATTTGCATATAAATTAAGTAAAGGAAATAAATGTAAACATGATGGTTCTTGAATTTGAACTCGAGTCTTTGGCATGGCAGGGCAGTGCCAACGTTGGGGTACCGAGTACTCAGAATTTGACAATATAAAAATGTATTGTTTTTTGAGTGATAACTATAATAACGAAAAGTCAGACTGCCAAAAAGCATTGCCGTTTATATTATAAGGGAATTCTTGTGATAATATTGAATGATAGTCTTTAAGATCATGTGTAAAAAAAACAAACAAAAAAAAAACGTTTTTAGATTATTTCTATACTACCAATTTTTTTAACGGCATTGTATTCTATAACCCTATACTGCTAATCAGAAGAGCAATCGTACCATGACTTAATAGGGAAACTGGAATACATTAATACAGCGTTTCTCAACCTTTCAGTATTCGCGACCCAGTTTTCAATCATAATTTTCATCCCCCCCCGCTTACAATAAAATGTATACAACAATAATGTAAATTGAGTATTTTAGATTTTGTTTTTAAATTATTTTTAACTAACTGCCAAAACAAGAGTAAAAGCGAGCCAACGTTGGCGAGAAATCACATCTTGCATTTTGGACAAGCGGGCGGTGAACAGATAAAGCGAATGAAAGCGTGAAAAATTTAAATATTATGTTTGAAATGAAAGCCAAACAGAAAGAAAACGTTAAAAGAGTATGAAAGTAGAAAAATTCGTTACTGAAAGTTAACCTAGACGGGGTGAGCTAAATTTAGAAACTGGGAATACATTTTTTCGAATAATAAAAGAAATAAAACAGAAGCATGATTAAACAAAAGAGAAAAAATAAACAATGTTTGTGGAAGGGAATAAATACGACCGATGCCGTCTTGAGCATACGCGGAGTAAATGTTTTCTTATAGGAAGAAGGAAAATGTTCGATAACGCAAGTTTCAAATCCAGCCAGTCTCATTCGAGTCGATAATTTTATCGCTATTGAATCTATCATGAAAGTGTATGTTATATATGTTTTCGTGAATTGCAATTCACCATATTAAATATTCACGGCAGCAGATTTATACAGACTCATGGATAAATTTTAAGCGGAAGTAAACAAGCATTAGAGATAATGAAGCATCAACAAGTACACAGACGAGGAAAATAAAATCAAGAAAATATTCAAGAAAGTAAATGAAGAAGAACGGCCCCTATGTATCATTTGCTCAAAAATGTTGACCGCAGACAGCATGAAACCTCATAAACTTAAAAGACATTTGGAAACGCTTCATAGAGATTACGTCAACAAACTCAGAGAATTCTTCGAATTAAAATTAAAATCATATAAAAATCAAAAATCAGTTTTTAAAGAAACTTTGTCTGTGAATAAAAAAGCTTTAATTGCATCTTACAAAGTTCATATAAAATAGCCAAATGTAAAAAACCTCCCACCATTGGTGAAGAGCTTATTTTAGCAGCAGCAATTGAGATTGTAGAAACTATGTTTGGAGACAATTTTTAAAAACAATTGCAGTCCCTACCTCTTTCAAAAGATACTGATGCTCGTCGAATTGGCGATATAGCTGAAGATGTACAGTGTAAGCGTTTCTCGAAGTTGCGTGACAAATTGTTTTCAATACAGTTTGACAAAGCAACAGATAGTAATAAAGATGCTCATTTAATTGCCTATGTTCGAATTTGTGATAATATGTCAGTAGTAGAAGAACTACTTTTCTGCAAACCAGTAGAACTCAAAACAACAGCGCTCGCATTATTTGCTATTTTAAATGATTTTATGAACGAGGCAAACATAGAATGGAAAAATTGCTTCGAAATACGCAACGATGGTGCTCGTTCAATGTCTGGAAGATTCCAAGGTATACAAGCACTTGTAAAACAAAAATCATCTCAGTGCACACATAGCATGATCCACAGAGAAGCTTTGGCTTCGAAAGAAATGAGTCCTGGTCTGAATATTGTGTTAACTACGGTTGTAACCGTAATAAACTATATAAAAATGTATCCCCTGAAATTAAGAATCTTTTCAGCACTTTGCAAAGACATGGGTTCAATACATTCAGCGTTGTTATTTTATTGTGAGGCAAGATGCCATTACGTGGGAAATTTTTGCAACGTGTTTATGAATTAAGAGAAGAAATCGCCATTTTCCTAGAAGAAGAAAATACACCGGAGGCCGAGAATTTTCGCGATGGTTTATTTGTGATGAAATTTAGGTGCTGGTCGACATATTCGAGATATTAAATAACTTGAATCATCAACTCCAAGGTGCAAATACACATATGTTGGATACGAATGATAAACTTAATGTTTTTCGTAGAAAATTGGAATTGTGGAGCAGAAATTTAAAGCAAAAAACCTAACAATGTTTGCAAATGTGGATGATTGTACTGAAACTTACAAGGCTAAAGAAGAACATGCAACAGTTGTTTTTGTAAGCATTGGAAATCATTTAGCCATGCTGGCAAAGAATTTTAAAAAAATATTTTCATGCTGACGCAAACTAATAGCAAGTTACGAGTGGGTTAGGGATCCATTTCATAAGACTCCCGAAGTATTCTCAATTGATGAGGAAGAAAAATTCATAGACTTCACGACAAGTGGCGAAACTAAAAGAAAATTTAATAATAAATCACTATTTGAATTTTGGGCAGGAGTAAGGATGATTTTTCTGCACTAAAAACAAGGGCATTTCACATTCTATTACCATTCAACATCCTACCTTTGTGAAACTGGATTTTCTGCTGTGGCTCCTTTGAAGACAAAATATGAAACAGAACTGAGAGTAGCTATTACTAATATTAAGCCTTCCTTCGAAAAACTTTGCTCTGCAAGATAGCCCCAAGGAAGTGACTAATAGTTGTTAAATTAGTTTTTAATTTAGTATGTTTTTATTAAGTAAGTTTAGTCGAAATGTATTTTGTTTTCTATGTGTATGTGTGCTTTTCTTACAGTCAGTTAATCAATATTTTTAAATATTTTCTTTTGAATATTTCGCCCCCCCCTCTTGTGTGCTCGCGCCCCCCTAGGCGAGCGCCCCCCACAGGTTGAGAATCGCTGCATTAATAGTTGTCTAATAGTACTATTAATTCGAACATTAGTAGTGACTTAGCAAATATAAATGTCAATCAGATAATATAGAAAATCAGGACAAACTCTAAATTGACTTAATTTTTTTAATTGTTCTATCTTTAAGCGAAAACAGATGCTGCATTGATAGATAATTGAAGATATATAATTAATAGATAATACAGCTAGTCTGCACAAACCCACTAAATACGTAAAACCAGTTTCTTTAAGAATTAAGGTGAGTGTTAATGTTTATATAAGAACATTTGCGAAAATTTCAGAATCATTTTAGCGTCAATAAATGAAGTTCAAAATACTTTAGTTTTCCACAAAATGTTAAAAATTCAAAAGTTTTGTGAGAAATAGTTTTTTCAAAAGCAAATTTCAATACTTACACTGTCCCTGTCAAATCGACACACTTTAGTCTGGATCATATGATCAAGAAGCCAATCTACTGGCTTATCATTGTGAAATATTGCGAAAAACGTCACCAATTTAGATAAATCCACAGCTTTAAACATTTTTCCTATAATAGAAGAAATAACAATATTTAGAACAACGATTATTGTTGCTATTGAACTCACCGATTCCGCTAATTCTAATCCATTTCCGACATATTATTAAGCTTAAAGCTTTATCATTGCATAAAATCCCTGAAGGCTTTAACTTGCACTCAGCATGTTGCTTCACACTACTGACTAAGTAGAAACATTGTCATATTCTACTATTCCTTTCATTTTCAGGCAGAATAAATGAGATATAATTAGAAAAATATGAAAATATATTGAAAAAATAATTGTATAAATATATTTAAATTATATTATTTTTCTTGAATCCTCTTTCATATATTTTCTCGTCATTCCTTATTTTAAATTTCAAATTAAAGAGGGTAGTTGAATCACAAAAATTGCTTTTCAATAAAATAATAACTTCATAAATAAAAAAAAAAATTCATCTTTCCTTAATAAATGGAGTGTTTCAAGAATACATTCTGTTAATTATCCCTTTCTTCTACTGGATTCAAATAAATCGAAGCCTCGAGCCAATATCAAGTCATCCGCCCACTATTTAATTTTCCTTACTTTTTTTCGAAAATCCTAGCGTGAAAATAAAAAAAGGATAAGAAAATGGAAAGAAAAATTGAAAAAAAAATAGCTTTAAAAATCTGCTTTCCAAAGAGAGAAAGAACCTCCTGAATCCAGTCGAGAGAGTTAGGAACTCCCTTTGCCCCCCCCCTCCTTCATCTCCGTCATTCAAAACGGATATAATTCGAGCCATGAAATCGGAAAGAGTTTTATACTCCCCCTCCCTCCCCGAAAAGATCGATAATTCCAGTTTCTGCGGAGTGGTGAAACGGAAGAATATGAAGGGGGCTTACCTATAAAACCCAGTTGGCAGAAATCCAGAATGATCCACTCTTTGTTCTCCCTCAGCTTCTTGAAGGCAAAGTTCTTCATGATCGTCAAGTAATGCGGCTTAGTCAGGATGTCGTCTTCCAACTAGAGGAAGTGGATTTAAGAGATCAAAAAATCAAGTATCTTCAAACTGGACCATTTTAAGATCAGAACGTGCCTCGTCAGATGTCCAGACATCAAATGCAGTTTGTTGCAGACTTTGGCGAAAAATGCTTTCATAGGATCATCAACAAAGGACGGTGAAATGAAAGGTTTTAAACCCTTAACTTAACTGGAGAGGTGCGGCCTACGAGGCCGCAGCTTCTTTACTCTCAAATTTAATTTTCTAATGAAAGCATTAGAATGAAAATCAACCAATATATTCTGTAGATATTTTTCTTAGTATAAAAATATGTTTTAGAAATTTTTCAAAATGTATTATCATTGAAAAAACTAATTACATTTGAACATACATCTTCTTCCCAAATTACATGTTACAACAAATAATATTCTTGAAAAAACATATTACTTTTTACTTTTTAAAATCATATTTATTTTTTTTAGTATACAAAGTTATATGAAAAATTCAACAATTATATTATTTTTTTTTAAATTGACAATGAGTAAAATTGAAACTTTTTTATTGGCATCATTTCGAAGCAGAAACTTTTAAACATTCATTCATACCACGGGTTTCAAGAGCTTTTTAAACATACAGGTTAAGTACTAGTATAAAAAGCAGCCTATACATTTTGTACATATTTCATTAATATGTCTTAACATTAATATCTTTTAGAAATTTTTCAAAATATATTATCACAAGAAAATTTAAATATATTTGAACATCCATATCAAAACCAATCGAACGAGAAATTTCAATGAAAAAATGATCTGTACAATTATTCTCATCACTAAAAAAAGAAAAAAAAACTTTTTGCTTCGTTTAAAAGTCTCTGGAACTCTACTTCTTAACCAGGATCAGTAGGCTGGATGTTATTTCAAGGCCAAGATTTAGAGCCATCTGCTAAGACTTGTATAATACTGGAACACTAAAAGTAAGGCGCGGTCTCACAGACTTCGCCCAAAGAAATAGCTGAAATATTTTAGAAAGCATTCCTTGAAATCGGTTCAAAAAGTGCACGTATAGTGAAGGTCAAGAAACAGGACGCTACTGGGTCAATCCATTTGATTGAACTAAAAATAGAATAGGGATGACTGAAAGTCCACCTTTAGCAGTCTGTGATACCGCAACTTCCCAGTTAAGGATTAATAACAGTTCAGTTTTCCTTAGAATTTAAAAACAATTTTGATAAGAATAGTATATATCTAAGTAGGTTTCAAAGAAAATCACCACTTCCGAAAGTCTGTGGGATGAAATTGCATATCTTCCTGAATATGAGTAATATTTACTTCAATAAGATACAAATACAGATACAAATTTTCTGCTTAAAATTTAAAAAAAAAAAAATCATCAAATACATATATAGCAGATCTTATTTATTGGCACATGCGCAGCTACAAAAGGCTTAAATTGTTCAGAAGCTTCCTAGATGTCAATAAAAAAAATTTAATGCTTCCTTCTGGTCTTTTTTTAAACTCCTATTAAAATAGAATTGAAATAAGTAAATTCTCTGAAAATGAATCAAGAATATTTTTAAATAGCATACAGGTCACTGGCTAGGATGTACTGGCCAAATGAAATAAATAAATAATAAAAAAATAAAAAAAAAATTCAGAAATAGTAAAAAAATTATCATAAAAGAAGCAAAAGAAGTCTGAAGGTATAAATAAAAAAAAAAAATCCATACTTATTAATCTACATTAGACACATTAGAACGATCTTTTCTTGTATAATAAAGATGAAGAAGCAATTTTGCTGGAAATCTAGTTATAAATACTGAAAATAGTTTATGTTCAAAACATCAACAGTTTATTGATGAATTTTAAAAGGGCGAACAACTCGGCACATTTGATTTAACCCGTAACTGGAGACATGAATTCCCTCACGCCGTCCGAGACGTGGAGTCAAAATGACTCCATTGTTATTTTTCTTCTTGTCTTTTGTAAACAGCATCGGAATTTATTTTGGAAACACAATACATTGAGGAAATCATGTAATTAACAAAAATATTAAAAAATATGAATGTTAAAATTGTTAAATGTTATAATATGAAATGTTGGAAAGATGTCATAAAACAAACGTAAACAATCTTTTCATGAGAATTTACTCGGTTAAGTATCACGGGATTATACTAATGTTAATAACTGATAAAATTTAACAAACAAAAATGAAGAATACAGTATTTTAAAATAGTGTTTAACGAATATTTCTTTATTCTTTTTGCATTAATTAAATTAAAAGCAGTTTCAGAGACAAGGATTCATTAACTCCATAAATAACAATAAAGATATACTGCTCATACTTAGACTTTTGTCAATATACTTCTTCTAATAACTTGAAGGTACTGAAAAGATGATGGTATTCAAGGACAAAATATCAAATTATAATCAGAGCTAATGAACAACGCGGAGTCATCTCGTCTCCGATTACGGGTTAAATGTATATTACTATATTTACTCATGATGAAGTGTAAAAAATCAGATCTCATCTAATTCTGGACTTCTCTTAATTTTCGCATGTAATATAAATTTTCAATGTGATAAATACCGTATCTAATTTTAAAATAAATTCCAACAAATTATTTTTTATCGTTCGCTGTTTAATGATTAAAATTCTCTGCAAAGCAGACATTTTTTCGCCAAGGTGCAAACAACTGAAATTCGCTACTGTCGAAGTAATTCAGAATCTCGATCGCAAAATTTTTAATTGAAACTAATAATTATATTCCGGGATCAAATATGAATATGATGCCAAGGCTCAAATATGAATATATGCCGGGCTCAAATATGAATATGATGCCGTATAATTTAATTTTGATAAAACATAATTTTATTTAAAGAATAATGTTATTAATAAAAAGAATTCCCCCACTAATTCAACTATCAAAAACATATTTACGATAGACACGGTTTCTGTCAGTATTGTTACATCGTGAAACTAAAATGATATTAAAAAGAATAAATTTAGCTTTAAAAATTTCAAAATTAAATTCTTATTTTAATTGCTGAATAGGAACGTTCCTTTTTTTTAAGCAAATGAATAACAACAAATTGACAAATAAATAAATAAAAGCAGAAATTTGGATTGAAGCATTGAAATTGCAAATGTTTCTATAACGTGTGTCTCGTCTGATGTGTAAAAGTTTCAAATATACTTTATTAAAATCTATTGATTTCAATCTTTGCTGCAGTTAGGTGAAAGAAACACGTTCATTTTTCTAAATAAAAATACCGTATAAAATAGTACGGAGCAGAATTAAAATGATTTCATAAACACACCTAATGGGAAAATTCTATAAAAGTTTGCATAATTCACAGATTTAATTATATAAAATTTAAGACATTATACAAAAAAAATAGCAAACTTTTTGTGATTTCCTTTAATGATATTAAAATAAAATTAACATCATCCGATAAATCTAGCGAAATATTTACAGATTGTAACATTTGTGTTTATAGTTAACACAATAGAAAGTTATGCAGGATTTAAGCATACAAAAAATTCATTTAATTAATTCATATTTATTTTCTGTGCTTAAATTTTGGAAAATAAACAGTAAGACCATAAATTGCTATCTAAACAAATAGAAGGAGGAGAGTGCAGTTTCACTTTTTTGTTTTCAGAAAGGTTTAGTAGAAGGTATACGATTGGCATTTCGAACGATTGCTATGGAAGGTTAAGTCTTTTCAAAGTAATTATGAAACTCCAGAATGTTTATTAAAAGAATTTGCATTTCATGTTATTTATTCTGTTGGCAGCTAAAAAGTTTAATAGGAAATAATATTATAATTATTTAATATTACTTTAATCGTATTAATTCTACAAAGAAACAAAACAATCGTAATTTTTTAAAAAAATATTACTATCTCAAATCTGTGAAAAAACAATCAAAATACGAGGACAATCAATTTAAAAATATATCTTAAGTATTTTTGGGATAGATAGAGTCATTAAAGGAATTGACTTTCCCTTAAATCTGAATCAAATATAACAATAAAAAAATTATTGTTAAAATTCCACATATTAAATACATTACACTTGATAACATTTTGCAAGTGTTTATTTATATACACGGACTCAGAAAATTATATTTTTTAAATGATTTTTAATAAAATCTAAAAGAAAAGTTACATATTTTCTACTTGTATTTTTTAGATAAAATGTATATATATGTAATTATTTACTTTGATTACTTTGATTTCCACAATTATTGATATATTTACTTTAATTTCTAAAATAGTTTACAAAAAAGGAGCAGAGAGTTTGCTCTTGACTTTCTTATAAACTCTAGATTTGGTTTGGTTTGGTTTTATGGCGCAAGAGCCATCTTTGGCCATACTGCGCCATATAAACTCTAGAATAAGGTTATCTATTATAAAACGTGATCAAAGAGAGATTTTTGTTTATATACATATTTTTACAAAACCGAATATTATTGATTATATTAGAAACTCTAAAACTATTATCAGAATACAGAATGATTGTACATTCTTGAAAATAATATATATATATATATATATATATATATATATATATATATATATATATATATTGATAAATAAATGTTTGAGAGCGATATTAGATTATATTTAAAATTTCTGTTTAATTATTTTAATTATAACTACAGTAAATTAAGAACTAAATAAAAACACTCCTTTTTAATATTTTTACAACGCGAAGTGGCAAGTTGCACACCAATAAACAAAACAGTAATTAACAATGAAATTATAAAAAATACAAATTGCAACAGTTCGAATATAGTTAGTAAAATTTCCACTTAACTTAATTTGCAATATAAATCTAAATAATATCGCTCAGATGGATTGGAGAATAATACAAAAATTTGACTTTCTAAGCAATAAATGATTAATACTACTTTAATTGATCCTTAAATAGTATTTTTTTAATGCCATGTATGGAATTTTGAATCGTTTATTTTATTTATTACCTGGTGATCTGAGAAGAAAACTTGTATACGCCATTTTTAAGTATCAGTTAATTAAGTAATAATTAAATATCAAATCAAATTTTTATTTCATAATTTCGACACCACTAGGTTATGAATCAGGTAAATATTGATTCCAAAGTTCCTCATTGTTTATAAAACTTATATTACAAATTAAATACTGAAAAGCAAAAAAGTAAATAAAATCAAAATAAGTGTATTTTTGGTTAAGCTAAAGAAAGCATGTTTCAGAAAATAATTTTCATTAAATTTATTAATAATCATATATCGATAAAGTTGGAAGTAGTAAAAAAAGATGTTTTTTTAGACTTTTTATTTGAATAAATGTAAAACCAGCATTATCTTTGTTTTTCCTTATTTTACTCATTGAAAAGAGTTTTGCACTATATATCAAATTTGTCTTCTCTTCTGATTTAGATTTGCATAACTTTTTTTAAAACAATAATTATGTTTATTTTTTAGATAATAGAACATCTCCTTTGGTTCAATTTTCTTAACGGTGCGATTATTAAGGGATAATTTTAATTCACTGGATTTTCCGCCATCAAAATTTAAGCGCTCTTTTAGCTGTTAATCATATTATTCAAGAACAGCACCTAATCGTTAAAGCCCAGAAATTTGTGTCAAGCTAACAGTACTCTTTTAAATACATTAAACAAAGCCCCAGAAAAATGTAGACTGATGCATTTAGAATTTCGCCAGATCTGGGAAAGCTGTCAGATGTAGTGGGGAAATTGACAGCAAAATAAGCTTACGGCGGCAGATTTCGAAAAATTCTACAAGTGATGGAAAAAAGACTTGTACGTGCTCAGAGTTATAAATCCGATTTCACTGCTGCATGTTAAGCCGGGGAAATCATAAAAGAAGAAAACACTTCGCTTAAGGAAGTTACGAACTGGAGCGGATATTAAAAATAGATTTTCCTACAAAATGCTTTTCAAACTTTTCAGCAACGTGAAGCATTTAATATTTCTCGGTATTTCTTTTCTCGGGCTTAAATTATTGATAGCAGAGCTTTCGGAATCTTTGTTGAGGAAGCTCTTTTATGCCTGAGCATATATTTCCGAAGAGAGTTCGAAGAGAGTTAGCATATCGCCACTTGTCATCAGAGTAAGCACTGAAGACAGGCATTCTGATAGGCTTTTATTGTTTTCCTGAAATGAATTCAATTTGTTTGTTTGAAAGAAAACGGAATATTTCCTAGCAGCCAAATGTATTGACTCTAAATATAGGCATAAAATAAATGGAATTTTGTAATCTTGTAACAGATTCTTTATCGAATGAAAGGATTCAAGGAGATAGAATTTTTCTGATGGGATACAGCAGAAAACATGCTCTACTATTTTTATTAATAGTTAACTTGTATTTTAACTCTTTTCTTCCCTTTCTAGAGGTACAAGACAGCAGCTCTTCTAATACAAAAGAAAATATGGTTTGTTGTTCATATTACCATTCAACCGAATTCTAATTTTTCCTTTTCAGACTAATTACGGCATACCATTAAATATATTTCTTTTACATTTGTTTAAAGGCTGATAAATAGAGGGTAGCCATAAAATAACTTTCCCTGTTTGGCGGTATCTTTAGCTAAAACGAATGAACGAAATGAAACCACATTTCATATGCAGACTGTGGAAAGCATGGAAAGATGAACTTCGAAGGAAAAAAATAATAATAAAAATTGTCGATAGGGGAAATACTGGTGCTGTGGGAGTACAGTTATGAATGAATTTATGAAATTCGCAGAAAAAATTCTTTTATTCATCAGTATTAGGGTCCCTTAGACACCTTGCAATATTTTCAATATGTTGATATCCCCTGCTTACAAAATATTTTATACGTTGTATGACGTTCTCCACAGCTGCGTATAAACTGTCAGTTCCGATGTTCATAACAGCCCGTCTTATGTTCTGTTTCAAGACATGCTGGTTTACTTAAAAGCAGCCACGGCATTACACTGTCAAGCGTAGAGCGGTTTTACCAGTAAAGCACGTTGAGGTAATGTAGTGTCCATATTAAATACATATCATTAGTCAATCACGAGCAACAGTCAAGAACACATCAATAGTCAAGAACGAATTGCTAACAAGTTGTTTTCTTTTCCATTTTTACGAGGAATGCATGACGCTGTTGTCACGTGCGCATTAGGAATTTTATATAATTCCTCCCGATATGCAAATTTCCTCGTTCATACGGGGCACCAGCACCAATATTTCTCCTATCGGCAACTTTTAGTACTAATTTTTTTCTGCGGTATTCATCTTCCCATGCCTTTCACAATCTGTACATGAAATGTGATTTCATTTCGTTCATTCGTTTTAGCTGTAGATGACGCCAAACAGGGAAAGACATTTGTTTTATATCCACCCTGTATGTTGTTTCAATAATCCATTAGGAATTCATCCTGTGGAGGAGGAAATACGATAAGCCTCTAATTATTTTAAACATTATTATTATTACATAATTATTTCCCATCATATAAAAATAGTGCTGGTTAAGTTGACTACACAGGGTTTAAAAATATTTTCTCTGGGACACAAGAAAATATCTTATTCTAAGAGAATTTGTAAATTGAAATACGTAAGCAGTTTTTTGTCTAACATCCAAAGCCTTCTTTTTATCATCTATATTAAATTGCGGTGGAATATGTTTATTTACACGTGTATCTGAATCATAATAACGCCCTTAAACTATTTGAGGTATTGAATTCTTTGCATGTTCAGAACTGGAAAATTCCTTTTCAATATCCAATGATAAACAGCAAGAAGTCTTTCTCTTCATTGGTCCTCTTTTGTGTTGTAGAAATATATTGGTGAAATTGACAGAGCTAGAGATATTCAGCGAAGAAATCCAGATAAGTATCCAAAAGCGTTAAAGGCTTTTACGCTTTAATTGCGTTAACGCGTTATTTAACGTATATCAATATATGACTATAGTCATATATTTCAAGTAGTAAAATTTCAGATATTCCATTTTTAAAAATCAAAAATCGTATTTCAACCACCACCCAACATTTCTCCCTTGATTTAAATTTTCTTACACATACTTTCCCTTCAAGTAATAAAATTTAATATTATATTTAAACAATAACTTAAGTTTTTGTCAGGTTTTAATTATATTTGAAGAGGAATTCATTTATACAGACAAATAAGAGTGTAGAAAATTTTCCTCCTGAGATATAAATAATTTATACTTTGTCTATACATTCTTGATGCATCGATTTCTCTTTTTATTTTTGTACACTGATACAAAAATAAATGCCGTAATTTGGTGTGGATGAAATGCATCTTAAAAATGAATATGTGTGTGTACATTTTTGGCCCTCTATCGGTTGGATTGTTTGATCTAGAGCTACCAAATTGGCTCATGTATAACTTGGAGATAGGGAATATGCATCTAGGAGCGATATTATTGAAATTTTAATTCATTACAAATTAAGTGACATTTCTGTGTGTTTAGCTATGCTTAGCTAAAAAATTGAAACATCTTAATTCCCCAAGGGAGACTGCGCTTTAGAAGACCTCATTTTGATTTAGTTTCCATCTAGTATATAAACAATCAGTACAGACCGTAACATTCCAAAAACAGTTGAAAAGAAAACATATAAATTTAATAATTGGTATTTCTATTGCATCCGAGGACTCCATAAGATGCCACTATTATATTAGGATCAAATATTTTACATTTAGACCTCACTTCAGGTAAAGTAAAATCTTTATCTTCGCAGTAATGTAATTTGAACAGATAAAAGTTCTTTTAATCGAGATGGAAGCAAAAATCACCAACATTCACCTTTGCAATGATAAAAATCCATCATTCATACAGGAAAACAGGCGCCACCGGTGACAATTTTATATAAATGTATGTTGTGTCTTTTTCAGGATATTTTCATTATTTTTATTTCTTAGAACAGTATATTGAATAAGACCGATATATTCAGTTAGTTTTGAAAAGCATTAAGCTTGAACTCTTTGATGTTTGGTAGTACTTCAACAAATGTATTATTTGTAATGGATTGCAGGTCCTTCTTATTACACATCAGCAGTAAGATGGTGCTTGATATGGAATTACTTGGTATGTGAACAAGAATCTGATAAAATACCTCCTAAATCATCTAACTTGATTTTACTAACTTTTATTAAGGCCTGAATTATGCGCTTCATTGTATAACTCGTATCTCGTATCTGCAGCAAATCTTTACTAATGAATGCAAGAAGCTTGTCTTGATGTCATAAGTGATAACCTACGTAGATAGCGTGCCTGCTATAAGGATGTAACTTTGTACAGAAGTTGAAAGTAATTTATCTTGAGCATGTTTCATAAGAAACAAGCACTGCAATTTATCTGACTCTTTTTAAAAAAAGTAAATGGAAATTAATGAATGCATTGTTATTAAACATAGATTCCGTTCTTTTAATATTCTTTTGTAATAAGTATAATATCTCTGAAGTCTACAACAACAGACTCATTCAACTGAGATATGAAAAATGATCTAAGTTAATAAATTTGCTAATATCTCATAAACATGCCAAATTTCATTTATTATTACAATATTTACTGCAATTGCTTACTTGAACGTAAAACGTTCCCTTCGCCTGGGCATACATCATCAAATAAGCATAATCCAAGTTTTGTTTCGTTCTCCACCTGTAACGAAAATGATCTTTAATTTATAGCAGTTCTTCCAGAATATTCTGGTTTTAGAATAAGCATATAATTATTTATTTATGTTTTATAAAATAGTTAAGATAAAACAATTTACGAAGCATTATTAATTGTTTTCTTTTCCATATTCCATCCATACAATTTTCTTATTTCCGAAGTTATGAAATATACCTTTCAAAATGACATCGTACCCCATACTTTATTTCGAAGAACGCTTTTCAAATCAATCATCGAAACAATCTCTGAGAAATAAATATAGGAAACTAAAGAACAAAACGTAATTACAACAAATAACAAAATAACTCAATGCTGTTATATAGTCGGATTCCATAAATTCACATGTTTTGACAGATTATTTTATAGTTTTCTCAAAAATGTATGAGATATATTAATCCTAGTTAGTCAAGTGATGAATCATATGCTACTTCTGACATACAATCGGGGAATTAAAAGGAATATAAACAATAGCCTTCATGTTATTTTCAAGGAGAAAATGTCTTATTTTACAGATTTAATTAAAAATAAAACTTTCTTTATTCAATAAAACATAAATGCTACAAGTAATAAAAATAAAAGAATGAAACGAACTATAATTTAATAATTACAATGAAAGATCATGGCATGAAATTTCGGGGCAGTAAAATCTAGATACTGGTTCTATCGGTACTAAGTCTAAAAGCAAGCCACTGAAAAAAACTACCGTCTATGCACCGATTAGTATATCAAAAACTGTAAATCAGAGGAAGTCCAGTTATGCCATTTAAAGACTGTCAAAATGAGAGAGTACCTTAGTTATAAATGTAATAAAATTGTAAGTGATTTCCTCTAATGATCATTAACGATAACAGTGAACTGTGGTTAGAGTTTCATATTTTGGGTCGATGGACAATCGAGACCTCTTTCCTTTCCAAAATTCTGTCATGTATGTGGAAATGTGGTGCTCTCTAGATTTTCTGTCAGTAATCAAATGCACATTGTTAAAGCATAGTTATTATGGAACTGAAGTTCCAATTTGTATATCTATCCAGTTCTCATATACGATTACAATTCGAAATTCCGTAATTCACCCCTAGATGTATCTCCGGATATATCAAAACGATAAGGTTATAAAACAAATCAAATTTATCAAAAAAACCCATAAATTAAAAAAAAACAAATCTTAGAATTTTTATGGAAATAACTAAATATACTATTCAAAACAGATGCCTTGATTTTTTTTTCTTTACATAAAAATGAAAAAAAGCAATGCATCTATTAGAAAATGCGATAAGCTTTCAATATTAAAAAATGATTCAATCTTATTCAAAAAAATAATTTTTTTTTGTATTTAATAAGAGGAATAAATTGAAGTAAATTTGTAAAAATTATTTATCTTAACTATTATATTATTACAATAAAAAATAAAAATAAATATTAGAACGATAAAAACTAGCATTTCCTAAGGATAATATTATGGCGAGTGAAATTTGCATCAGCAAAAAACAATGAAAGTTATGTGAGACATAAAATTTGATATATTTCTTTGGTAATTCAGGCAAAAAATTGTATAGAGTAATGAAGTTGATTTCAAAGAGATTATTATCAGGACATTTACTTTTTTGAAGCCACACTTTTAACATTTGTTTGTTTATTAGCTTGCAGTAGAAGATATTTCATTTTTTGTTTTAAAGCAACGCAAACAGTAAAGTTTCAATGGAAAACAAAAAATATTTTTTCGTAAGAAGACTAGTATTAAGTAAAACAGATAAGCCTATATATATATATATATATATATATATAAAGATTTCAAAACTGCCATCGTCTTCGATAAAGGATTATCAAAAGAAATCACTGAAACTTGTTTTAAATTTTGACAAAGTCTTTCTTTGAACTATCTTATCTTGCTACTAAGTTGTTATTTTCAGCAAGATTTTATCTCTACATTCTTCAATATCTTAGCAAAAGTATTATCTTAGGAGATTACCAACATCCTACCAGTCTTCTATATAAAATAGTTTCGGCCCTTAGAAAGAAGTAACAAGCAGCACAATTTTTTTTCTTGACACGTGAGCAAAGACAGCTGCTTCTTACGGCTGAACACTTTAATTCTTACTATTTATTCCGATTTAAAATTATCATCATAAAAAAAGGCGAAGAGTATAAAAATTCTACACTAGTTATGATTGTATTAAATGTTGAAATTCGGATTTTTAATATAACTTTTTGCAACTTTAACAAATTGAAATCCAGGGAAGGGACTCTTAAAAACAAAAACAGCAACTGATTCAGAAAAAAAATTCTGTCAAAATTCTTAAAAGGATTTTTGTAATCGAGTTGGATTCAAAGGCATAGTGGACTAGAAACAGCAACACAGTTCTTTTAAAATTCATAAATAAAGGACTCCTTGAAAGAAGGAATGTTCAAATGTTTCTTCTCTTTATTTCTAATCCATCCTTATAATAATGAAAATATACAATTTTATTAATGTAGTTTGATATCGACTAATGTGTAGAGTACCGTCAATAAAGTCACTGCTGAAGTCTCAATTTTATATTTGTAACTCCAATGAAATATAGGGAAAAAGTATATCGGGTCAAAAAGGCACAGTAAAAAAGTAATTGAGATAAGAAAAATCTCATTAAACTTATTATCAATCAATAAGAAAAACCCTATTGAGATATTAAAAATCTTATTATATTGTATAATGACAAATAGTTTGTGGCCCTCAGTTCTGATAATTCTTGACATGGAAGCGTTTCAGCTCCAATTAAATTAATTTCAGTCGTCCTTCTTAATAGATTATCGATGATTAATGAATTAATTTTGAAACTAAATGCTTGTATAATTTTAAGTTTGGAAGTTATTTATATTATTATTTGGTTAGAATCATGAGGCCCGCTGTGGGCTGGTGGTAAGGTCTCGTCTTTGCAATTGTAGAACTTCAAGTTCGAGATCTAATTCCACCGAAAAACCGTTGCGTAAGCGGGTCTGGTGTACACTAAATCCGTCGGGGTCAAATGTCCTTCCGTTGGTATGGTGTGGAAATTTGGAGAGAGAAGATGCCGGAGTCAGGTGTCATCCTTATCATCTGGTCTCGGTTCAAAATTACAAGGTCCGTGCCAAAATAGTCCTAATTTTGCTTTAAAACGGGTCCTTAATATAACTAAACTAAAATTGTTTGCTATCATGAAAAGTTGTGATGCTATTTTAAATAATTAATTGATATTGTATGAATATTGATATAGATTAAAACTTGAAATTAATAAAAAAAATGTAGTCCAGTAAATCTGTTTTCGATTTTAAAATTCTCTTTTTTTAATTCCATGTTTGTTTTGAAAATATAAACAATTTGAGCAAAAGAGACTTCAGAAAATAGCATTCAAGGAAAAGTGAAACAATAATTTAAGCTTTTTTTACAAAATGATTTCGAATAATCGCATTTTATCTAATATCTTATTGAAACCAAAATTTTTTCTGATATCTTATCGAAATTAACCCAGCTGGGTGATGCGATGAATCAAATAATTCAGACATTCCGCATCCTTCAGATTTGTTTTTTAATTTATTGTATGCATATACAAAATGTGGTTATCGAATTCACATGAATAATATAGATGAACGAAAAATTCTTGTTTGCACATAAGAACTAGATAATTATTACAGACCATTTAATTTTCTTCATTTCCTTTTTGTAATGTGCCAACAAATTTTCTTCAATTTCTATTTTTTAGCCGTACTCGTTTAATCTTTAAAAAAAAATTAAATTAAATACTGTCAAAAGAAAAAAATAACAAATTTTAACGTATCAGAATTCTTATTTATTAGCAGGGTTTAAAAGATAAATTTAAAATTTAGTAGGTGAGGGATATAATTAGTAACTTTCTTTTAAAAAAAAGAAAAGCAAATTCCAAGACATTAATGCTTTATTTATTTCTAGGTAAGAAGGAAAAAAAAAGGAATACGCAATGAGAAAAAAAATATATTACATAATTTAACGTCCAAAAAAAATACAGGAAGGACGGAAACGCAGCGGGAACTTTAATCTTTTTTTACTGTTTAAGAAAAAAGCAGGTGTATGAAAAAAATACTCTCAAGATTTACGCATGGAACAGAAAAATGGCTTTTCCTGATGTCGCTAGGGTAGAATTTTTTTCCCTGTTTCATATTATAAAACTTGGATGCAACTTTTAAGAAACTTCGAATCAATAAACGAAGTTAGAATTTCCAACATTTATTGAAATCAATAAAATTTCAATTTCAATTAATAAACTTTAAATGTATAATTTTATTGATTTTATTCTTTCAAAAGGGCTGAAAACAGATTGGATGAGTTAAAACTGAAATTTTCCTTTACTATGCACTTTTCTCACGAAGTTCACAAATGATTTGCAAACCAGTTAGAGGAAATTACTACACTGCATTTTTTTAAAACTTTCTCCGACATCATTATCTTTATAATGCATAAAAAACGCTTAAATTTTTATTAGAAAAAAAATTGAGGCATCGAATAAAGCGCATGCATTGATAAACATACGCTTTCGAATATAATAATTTTATCAATCAAATATAAATAAAAAAATATCTTTAAATTTGCATTTCTCTGGACCAAAATTAATGAGTTAAAGAAATGAATCTCTTTTAAATTGAATACTTGAAGTAATCTAATTTCCTAGAAGATAATTAGCTCTTCCATCACGCTACTGCTAATACCCATTCAGAGTCTTACAGCATCGCAGATATAAGGATTTAAATTAAATTAGAAATTTAATAAGACAAATTGGAAATAATATTTGCTTAGACATTTAAAATAATCATTATTTCAATATATTCCATTCATAAACAGTCAGAACAGAATATATGTGTTTTTCAGATTCAGGAACTATATCTTATTATCAAAGAGGAAACGAAACAATTTAATGGATAAATTTATTATTTAATTATTAAAAGACTTATGAATTCATTAAAAGTTACTTGGGATAAGAATTTTAAAATATATAATAAACTGCATAATTCTTTTGTAATAAAATCAATTTCTTTTTTTTTCTTCTAACAGTGGAATAAATATTTCAAAATAACTTTTAAGATACTAAAGTTATAAAAAAAATTAATCATCATTGATTTGAAGCAACGTTAGTGCTATTTTGAAACCGCATTCGTAGTCTTGCGCGATGGTCAAATGAATATGATGATATTTAAACTGCATTTCAAGGAAACTTACACAACATACCGACTTGACGCTATTTAACAATCGTAGTAGATTTAACATGCACTTAAACTAGAATCATGGTGGAGTTTGAAAAAAATCTGTTTTTATTTTTTGTATGTATTCTTGATTATCTATTCCAGAAGTCGCTACTCAAAGGATAAGATGTAAGAAAGAATTAAGTATTTAGAATAAACTATAAAAATCTAATATTTTTGTAAACTTCATGATCATTAAGTTATTACAATTAAATTCATATTACAAAGAAGTTTAAAATCTTAATAAAAATGTTGAGTAGGTAAAACTCTAAGAGTAGTTCAGATTTGAACAAATGAGACAGTATTAAATGACATATGTAGTTTCCAATACAATGAATGATCCCTAGGCGTAGGTAAGTGGGTCAGTATTCGGTCTGACATAGCTCTCATGAATTGCATTTGTTGTACAGAAGAATACATTTCGTATTTTTGAAAATAATATTCGCAAAAGTCCAAAGTATCTCATATAAACACATGGTTTTGGAATGAATAGGAACTGATCATTTTTCCTCTGATGGTGTGAAGTCCGATATAAAATGCGATGATTTTAAAAACTAGAACCGAACATAAATTATATAAATTGTTTTCAGGACGAAACTCCTAGCATATAGGAATGTCCTGAGGTATAAGGTAAGATTGTTGAAAAATTTGTATTATTTAGTTCGCACGTCCTGTGAATGCGTACTTAGTTTCGATATGAGTGACCTTTAAACCTTTTGTTTTTTTTTATCTTAATTACTGCACCAAGTCAAGTATAACAATGTTTCTGAACTAAATATGGTGAAATGTTTTAAATGCGTTTTTAAAACTGTATGGTATACTATTGTGTTTTGTGTTTTGTGTTTTGTTTCTTACTATGATCTATCCATTACCTCATATATAAATTGCATAAGGTTGACTGTTACAAGTTCCCATTTAAAATTACCCCTTTTGTATAATCTTTAATCTCTAATAGAAGTTTGTCTAAGAACTTTAAGACCATGTGTAATAGACAAGAAGTACCAATGTTTTAACAATGATTCTATGTCATGTATAATAAGTATAATGTATAATAAGTATAATGTATAATAAGAACGAATGAAATAGAATTGATTTAAGTATCTATTTATGCTTATAGGAAATCGTAATAGAATTGCAAATAAATTATTTTTTTTTGATAAACAGTGCTAAAACTCTACAGTGATATAGTATATTTCCGAATGATAACATTTCGAATTTTAAAGTAGAAACGTATCACAAAAAAGTAAATCTTCCTATGATCTAAGCTGTGTACGTAAAAAATGCTACATCAGAATATTATGTGCAAGTTAATTGAGATACCGGAGCTTAATGATTTTATACACATGACAGGAAAAAGGCTTTGAAAGCGCCTATAGTCTCTACAAATGGAAACTGCTGAGTGATATTTCGAAATTGTCTTTTGAAAATGACTGCACTCAGCAATATTAAAATTGTATATCATTGGTTGAAAAGATTTGAACAGGATACGATGAGGAAGCGATATGATTCAATCTGATCCTTTCTGAAATTCATAAACTATGGCCTGCATTTCAGAAAAAAAAGTTTCAGGAAAATATATCAAGAAAAGTCTAGGGGTATAGGGCTCTTTGCAATTAATTGGAAAAAATACAGAGAAATAAAACGTATTCATTTAAAATTTTCTCTTGTAGCAAATACTGGTAAATTGATGTTTTTTTTCTGTATACGGGAAGCTTCGTAGAGGAATGTGAAATGCAAGTTGTTTAGTAGTTTGAATAATCTTCACATAAGACCACGGAATGAATGGTTCAACTAAGCAAGCAAACCTGTCAACTGAATGAAACACAAATAGTAGAAGTATGTAATCCTTCTGGGGAATCTAAGTTAGTTTATTTTAGCTATATTAACATCCTGTTTTTAAAGCAACACTAGGACTATTTTGGGACAGACCTCGTAATTTTGAACCGCAGTCAGATGACGAGGACGACATCGGAATCACTACAACATTTTTTTCGGTTATCACCCATTTCGAAATCTTCACTGTGGTACACTTATAAAAAACATTTAGCATATCTCAAGAACAATTTATGAATACATACTATGCAGTTATAATCAAGGACAGCGGCAACCATTGTGGTCCGTTACACATTGACGAAACAATGAACAACAAGCAGAATGCTGCTCTTTTCCTATCACATCTTATCTTTTGCACATGACATGTAAGAGAATCGTAGTAAACCCCCGTTTTCAATGCCTTGCCAATGTTGTCAATGCAACCTCTGCCTGCCTCATGTAATTACGACAAAAAAATGTAAGCCGGATAGTACCGAAGCCGGATAATCGGTTTTGGTATAGTATTATTTTGTAACCGAAGCAATTTTTTAATTGAATTCGGTTCCTCTGAATAAATTCTGCATCATTGTCTATTTGGAATCAGGTTAACATTTTAATAGATTAAAAAAATAATTATAAATACTTTTTTTCAAATCATTTTCTTACCTTACTCTTTCCACTGTATCTCCTAATGTATTTCTTAAATTGTTGAAATCCGGATAGTATCCCTCTGGCGGAGCTATCACTTCTAAAAGACCAGAATCCAAATGTTTCTGGAACCTGTTAAGCACATATTAAAATATTTCAACATCAGCTTCTTATTAAAGTTTTATGTCACTTAAATAGCTTTTAAAAGATAGGCAACTGACAAAATAAACTAATGCTTAAGATAAATTTTAATCCATGAAGCGTTAAATAAGAATTAACTTTTCTTCAACATTTTGAAATTCAGATTTTTAAAAAATTTGCTTCCAGAAATGGCAAGAAATAATATAAATATATTATTATTAGAAAAGTGAAGAATATATCAGAGTATTAAACATACAATTTAGGTGCCAATAGAAGTGAGTAAATTTATAAATGACCTTACCATAAAGGCTGCAGAAAATAATTAAAAAATTTATTCTATCTCCATTATTTTTAAAACTTACTTAATTCAGAATTAGAAATGATCGTTAAGTTTAAATACAAAAATTGAATCCAAAAGAAAGAAATGATGAATAGACGAGAGGTCAATATTTTGGACCAAAATCAGACCCCTCAGAGAAAAAATCCTTTGTTTGAATCCTTGCCTGAGAGTGGATTCATCATTCTATCTATTTGGTTCCTTTTTTCATTTACACTTAATATTTATTTCTAATTTAGTTATGTTCATTTGGTTTTTAGTTGTATTAGCATTAACGCTCTCTAAATACAATGTATTTTTTCATTACTTTTGTTTCAGGATATATTTATTTTTAATTGCATTTCATAATAATTACTTTTTTTATTAAAGGTTTCTTAATTCAGAATCTAATTTTTAGAACGATCAATTCAAATTCTTCTACGAAAAATTAGGCTAAGAGATTTTTGGAATCTACTTTTATTATGTAGAAGTATAATATTATGGAAGCGACTGACAAACAGCCGTCATATGAAATGAGCTATCATATTTATCATGTGACTTTGACATCAAATGAATTGACTTTGCTATTAACTTATTACTGCAACATACCGTAAGCAATTATATATGGGCCAGCTTTTAAATTGAAAAATGAAATCTGATTCAATGTACAATTTTGGTACTTTCCTATTATGTAGTCTTAACACGTTGACTGCCACATCACTCACACTCGCATGATAGCAAAAATTCTCAATCAGTGTAGAATTTGATGCGAGTAGAGCAGGCCTATGTTTAGTTTATGTCATCATGTTTTTAACACTTTTCTCAGCACTTGAATCACCTGTGATTCATACATAATATCGAGTTAGATTTTTTTGTGTTCTACAATTAAAAGAATGCAAATAAGGAAGCATCTTATTAGATAGTGGTTCGAATCACAGACATCAATCATAGCAGAAAAATGAAAAAATTTAGATTTTTATTATTTCAGAAACAATTTTGATACTGGAAATTGCTAGTTATCATGTGAAATAACTTCTATTGAAAAGAATAATTATCGCATATCTACAATGCATAAATTAATGTTTAATTCAAAGATGAAAATATTCTCACACAGCATCAATTGCAATGTATTAGATTAGTATTCCCCTAAAGCAAAATTGTTTCAATACAGTTGTTTATTCAAAACTGTATTGTATGAATGTTCGCGGATGAAAAACTTAAATCAAAACCTATTAATTGGTGAAATTAAAATTTGAGTGAAAACAGTAACATAATGTGTTACATATGCATCGATTAGACGTATCATGAAGCAAGTATCTTTATGCATTAAAATATCTTAAAATTCAATTTACTTAAATTTGTTAGCACCGTCTTAATAATTCAAATGATCACTTTCTTTTACCTGTTTTAATCCCAAATTAAAATTCCTCCTGCATTTACTCGTATAATTTAAAATTAAAGCATATTTCTGACAGAGAGTTTTCCTTTAATTCAAAGCTAATGACGCTTGGATTTTGCAAAGGAAATTATCATTGCGTGCGCATTAATTAATAGAAGCAGATTATACTCACCGATTACGGATCTCCTGCGTCTGTTCTTTCACGTAGTCTCGATCGATCTGCAAAAGGGAGAAGAGATGGATATTCCTGAATTTAGTTTTAAGCCATGAATAATGCATGAACTGTGACTAACGTGCTAGAAATTCGGGGGGAATCTTTTCGAAATTCAAAAACAACCGGGCACAGTTTATTAGCATTAGCCCGAGGCTCTTCGAGATCTGGGTTACGAGTTTCAATTAAATAAATTGCGTCCGAAAGGGAAGAAAATAGCTATCATGCGGATATTAAAAGAGGAGATCGGAAAAAGGAGTGAGAGACCGAACAGTAATCGAATTGCAGAAAACAATTCGAAGGGTATCTGTCATTAAATGCTGGGAAATTTATTCGCTGGAAAACTTTAATACGAATTTCCAAAATTTTTAAGAGATGCTTTAAACGAAGAAAAGTGTTGTCAATTATATTTCCAAATTAGAAGCTTTACAAACTACAAGTTAACGCTTCAAATAACAATTTAAATTGCCCTTTTCTTGAATAAATTTCAGTTAAAAATTCATTACTAGTTAAAAATTATAAATTTAATTCAAACTATATCATAACAGATTCATCTTAATAACGAATGAATCTAAAAATACTGTTTGCAATTTTTTTTAAAAATAATAGTAGATAATTTATATATAGTCGTTTCGTATTAAAAATGTTATTACAATTAATTCATGGAAATTAATTGAAATAACATTTATCTTTATCAATACAATATGAATTTTTAAGACCTTAAGAATTTGCATGAAAATGTAGTAGTAGTGTTTGTTTTTGTAGTAGGTACTAGTAGGTTGTATTTTTGTTTTGTCGTTAAGTGCATTCGAAAATTTTATAAACAGTTGTCTTAAAACAAATGTGATAGCATTTTCTGCATTAGATAATAAAGAAATATTGATTATCTACTTCAATACTGAATCTTAAAAAAAATATGAATGTTTCTAATTGTCATAACTTTAGAATATTTTGTAAACGAATTTAACCATTGCTATTAAATTAGAAAGTCACATGTCCTAATTTTCTACTACAGAGTTAAAAAAAATATTTAAATACCATTCGTACAAAAAAAAAACACGAATATCTTTTCTTTATGAATTCTGTTTAGCAGTTTTTCACCCGTGTGATTTCATAAATTATTCTTAAAATTTTTATAGTAAGGTTTTTAAAGTAATTCTTTGATTTATTCTAACTCTAGATGGCATTTAAGGGAAAGCTAAACAAATTTCACACCTAAATTTTAAATTTCTGTATTAAATAAATTTTATATATGTTCAGAAATAAACAGTAAAAAATTACAATGAATAGTTTGAAGAGTAAAAGTATAATGAACAAAAGAATTTAGAAAATTCAAATATGAGAAATAAAAAAAAAATTCCAATTATATTTGAACCCCAGTTATAATTTTATACTTTTTTAAACGACTTATAAACAGCAAGAATAAAATACTCAAAATATGTACATAAAGATTATTTTCACTAGTTAATTTTCATATTTAAATTAATAATAATTAATGTGAAACATTTGTGAATTAATTCTATAAAATTTCAATAAAATGTCTGCCTAATTTAGAAACAGTGAATTAACTTAACTCATTCTTGCAATGATATGTTTTACTCTTTTATAAAATTTCTTTGTGTCTATTTAAAACTTCAATTAAAAGAAATTTTCTTCAAAAAAATTAATTACTTGTGCAATGTACAATTCATGCATAATGTGCAATTTAGATATTCATTCATTTCTTAATTTCAAAATTTACAACAAAATTATTTTTTTAAATTTATAATCAAAACTTTAAAAAAACGGATATTTTATATGAAAAAAAAAAACTTATATTTTCGGATATAATTTCTTGATAGAAACATAAATTTTTAAACTAATGTGGAAACATAATTGAAAAATAAAATGAATAATGCTGAGTTATTTTACTAACAGGAATGACCATTGAATTATTTCTAGCATAATCTAGTGTATATCGAGCAAAATCGTGAATAACAGTGAATAAGAATGTAGTAAAAGAAGCAAATAACTTCTCATTCACTTGATAATTTTGAAATTACTTTTTACACTGCCCCGTTCACAATTTTTTAAAGCAATAACGCTACTTTAATATAGATTAACATTATTGTTCATAGATGACATGGAAGTATAAATTCTGCTTACCTCGGCTATGCAGACAATAAGCAATGCATCCTCCTTCTCTTTTTCGTCCATATTCTCAATAAGGTTTTCTAGCGTAGGAATCAAATAACTTTCAATGGGCCTCTTGACAGTTGGTATCCCCATCACCATAGTAACTGCAAGATAACGGTTCATTGGAAGATTACCGATAAGCAAACTTGTTTCACATTTTATGCGTTATTAAAATTTATTGCTTAACTCATTTCATTATCTGGTGGAAATTTCCTTTTATAATGAGAAAACCACTGGCTAAATTAACTGCACCCAATATACCCATACGTTATCACTATAATTCATTCTTTAAAGTAACTCAATTTACGTTGCGGGCATTGTTCTCTCTTTGGAATTGTGATTATCAAGTGAAATTCTCGAGGTATGGGCTGCGCTGCTTGAGCTTGTAATTATCGAAAAGACTTTTTACTGCTTCGACTGCAATTTGTTATCGAATAGAATCGGTGTCTCGTTTCAATGGCTTCTTACAGTTAGCTAGAAGTCAAGGTAATTACCTTTATTTGAATTACAATAAGCGATTCGGAATTCCCGATTTCATAAAAATGCATTTGCTCGAATATCATACAAATGTCCCATACTAAATGCGTAATGATTACATATCGTTTATTAAAGATATGATATTATGAATGTAATATGTGCATTTGAAATGCTTTTGTACTAGGAAAGGCAGAAAGTTATTAGTTTTTTTGAAAAGATTTAATTATTGTTGTCACGATATAAAGGAAAAGACCATCATTTTTAGATGTGTTTTACAGCTTCTTTGTTAAATCTACAGTTAAATAATAACACAATCTAAATAGGAAGGCAGAAGACAGAGAAAAGTTATAGAAAAGAGAACAGAATTCATAGAGTTTCACAAAGGAATCTTTTTTAAAATTTAGTTGAGATAGTATTTATTGTTTGCTCGTATAGTCGCTGAATCATGAGAATAGAAAAATTCATTAACTCGGAGAGTTAAGAAGTTTAAAATTGAGTCAATAGAAAATAATTATTTTAAGAATCGTGTGTGTGTGTGTGTGTGTGTGTGTGTGTGTGTTTGTGTGTGTGTGCGTGTGTTTTACAGCATAACATTGTCTAACAAATCAGTCTAAACACGAATAAATTGGGTTCTGCGTTTTCCCTAATTAGTTCGGTATTCTCCCTAGTTAAAACGCGTTTTACCTAGTTAATTCGGGTTTTCATTGTAACATATATATTTTATATTGAAACGTTTAAGGCTCAGAAGTATTGTTTAAATTTTTGGAAAATTAACCAATTTTATAACCTACTCTTTTTTTCAAATAATTGAATTTTATAGTTTAAAAATTTTATGTTCGCTGTGTCGATTTTATAAAATGAAATTCTAACTTCCTGTTTATTATGTACAGCAAATATTTGAATTTACTTTCTTTTTTTTTTGAGAAATGAATTCATTTTTCTACTATAATATTTATTTAAAAAGAAATTTTTACAGCATGAAAACTTTTATCAGGACTTCTTTGTGTTAAATTTAGGAGCCGAAATTTCAAATATATCTCATCATCTAATAATTAAGAGTAAATGAAAAAATACTAATTTAAAGATCAAAGGACATGAACCCACTTATTAGTTTTTTATTTCATAAAGATTCAAGAATATTATGAATTTATTTTCTTAATTCCTATTTGAACATATCATTATACTGCTGCTAAAAATGAGATACGAATTTATAAGATTATGAAACATGCATTCTAATCAACTCAGAAAGTAGAAATTTTTTAGGTCTGTTTGTAAAGCAACTACTACATTTGAACGAAGAAAATAGGTGTTGTTGGAATAATAATCCAACTATAAAAAAGTGGTTAAAAGTGGAGACGACTTGGTTACAATTTGGCGACTTTAACGACAAAATGGATAGTGCTGGAAACCGAGAATTTTCACGATCTGTCCAATAGGAATTGAGATATACCCAGATACTCCTGATTGGCCCAGAAGGTTCTCGCTCTGCTTCCTGGGAACTTTAAAAGGCCGGCAGTGTCAAGCTATAAGGCGGAGTGAATTAAATCGTGATCGGAAGCGCAATCGTAGACAAGTAATGAGTCTTCGAGAGGATAGTGAAGCAACGGTGTAGTTCCAGCGTGGTGTGGAGAGAGTGCTGGATTGCTGTGTGCCGAGTCCTGTTGTCTACTGTGGAAGTGGCGTCGTGTCGCGTGGATAATAAACAGTTGTGAGAAGCGAGGAGACAGTGAGAAGTTCAGCAGTTGGAGAGACCGTAGAGCGAAGGTTCGGGGTTCTCTCCTGCTGGATTCTGTCTGGCCGCTTTGTGTGCTGTGGTCGATTACTACTTGTGGACTACTGTCTGTCGTAGACTGTTGCTGTGTGTTGTCCTATGTTCGTCTCGGTTGTAAATATTTGTTGTCTGTGTCTTCGTGTAAATACAGGTCGTTGTTGTTTTCTACTGAAGCCTGTTGATTGTGTTTTCACACCATACACCCACTAACAAAGCGAAACCGGTGGTGAAATTAGTAACACTATTTTGTATTTTTTCACAAAGGGAAGAAAGTTGTCTGTAACGAAATAGATATATGAATAGTTTTTGGTGTGTTAATAATAAATATACTTTCCTTACTAAAACTAAATTTCAAAATTTATTTTATTTTACATTTTACTAAACGTTGACCAATGTTCCATCTGACCACCTTAAGTTGCTATAGAAGATTAGAACCGTCATAATCCCAGGAAAAGAGATAAAAAAAAAACTCCGCAATATATGTTTAAGCTATCAACACATCAAA